>NW_026712692.1:0-95058 GCF_030625045.1 Achroia grisella
GTGGTTTAAAAATACTATTGTTTTAATTATTTAGTAAATATCTAAAAGGAATTATACTTTTATGTCTGAACAAATTTATATTAATCGTTAATGGTATAATTGTAAATATTGTATATACTTCTTCGGTACATAAATGTAAGTACAAAATCGTATCCATTAATCACGTGAGGCTTGAAAGGTGGTTCGTGATTTTTGTCCAACCCCCCTCGGGTTGGACAAAAATCACGAAATATCACAAGGGGGAGGGGGAGTGTAGTAAGATATCACGTGTATTTATTTTTTTCTGTTTTTATGGCAATCAAAAACAACGTGCAATCTAGTCTAGACATTTTTATCATGATCCTTAATTTCAGAGTAAAATAGAATTATAGTTTATACTTGTATTTAAAGATGATAATCTAAAAATTTTAAGATTCTTTGCAGGCACTAAAAATACACGTAATCTTGAGGGGTTTGTGGGGGCGGGGGAGTTGTCCAAATCACTGCGTCTCACCAAGGGGGGGGGGATGGTTAAGAGATGCTAAAAAGACTCGTGATTAATGAACGGCGCCGAGGTTCACAAACCTGCGAATATCTATAATTCTTCGTATACCTACTGCTATATTTATATATTTTATTGAGCTTTAGTATTAACTAATATTATATTTGTATAAACCAATTCCAAATAAGAAGCAAGTTAATTTCGCTCGAAAAGATTCGGAAATGAATCGGCATATATCGTATGTTGTTTGATTTCGGATCTTTTTTCGGTTTAGTCGCTTACGACTAGGGCGTCCATAAATTACGTTATATGTTTAAGGGTGGGAGGGGGTCGAGTCAAATCTCATCTAATCTTACGTTGGAGAGAGCCCCCCCTCTCTCCAACTCAAACAACTCTCTCGGCAAATAACACGGATTTTTTTTTCTGATTCAAACAAAAAAAAAAAATACTATTTTGGTCCATCTAATCCAGATTGTATATGCTTAAGATTTAAGATTAAGATCATTTGTTCGAAAGAAAATAATTTCATTCATACTTTGTCACGTTATACACCTACCCCTCCGATCGATCCCCGTCCAATTCAAACGGGGATCGATATTACGACGGCCTGAGCCGAGGTTCGAACCCCTAGTGGTGCCCTCAGGCTAAAGTCGTATCCGTCAGGCAGGAGTTGGCCTTCAGCCGCTCCATAAGTCCTTCCGCGGGTTTGGAGTGCCATCTGCACTCGCCCCCTAACGTCCGGTGAAGCTGTAAAGGCCAGCTGCGGCCAACAACTTTTTTTTCGGACTACTCTAAGTAGTCCGAAAAAAAAGTTATACATGTAACTGTCAAACCACCATATTTGTTTGTACCAAATAGCCCAATAATCAAAATTTACGATACAGTGTAGCCCGTCCTTTATTTTCGCGCCACTGTCAGCCGAAGAGCGTACGAGCTGAGTGGGTAACACGAGAGTACGTAGATAAAAGCGCTAATCATTATTTTTTCTTTTTATAATAACAATCCAATACGTTTACGTAAGAAACCCACATTTTGAAAAAACTCACGTGAGATTGGGGAGAGGGTTGACTAAAATCTCACGACATCTCACCACCACAGACTATTAAAAAACACCTTATGTAATTTACGGACTAAGGTATAATATTTTACGACTCTTCTCTCATGCGGGAGTCAGAGAGGAGCACAGTTAACTGTTATTGTGAACGCAAAAGTCAACTTGCAAGAATTATTTATTATACCACATAGCAGGCGACGAACCTGCCTCGGATTAATTCGATTATCTATTTCCATCACCAGAGAGTTAATTAGTAATAAATTGACACACAAAGTTATTTAATGTCATCCAGATTTGAATCACCGGATTTGTATTGTAAACATCTAGGCCACAACGCTCCCATATAAATAATATAAAAATAATACTAAAATAGAAATTAAAGCTTAAAGTGACCTATCACCAAATTATACAGTGATGTAAACGAATATTATAAACATATAGAAATTACATTTCCAATTAACGTTTCTCACAGCATCAACACTTAAAAGTTAAGAAATCTAATAAAATATGGAGAGTCAAATAATGCTTATATAAAAAATATTCTTATAAATATGCACACAATATATTCAGTGTATATAGAACGAAATGTTTAAGTGCATTCACTACCGAAATCTGGTAAAGACTGCACTGACCGTTGCTGTAACAAAAATGACTATACATCATCTGTGACAGATAATGTAAGCAATAACAAATAAAAAAAATACAGTATATACATATATAATAATAATAATCTCAGGACAATTCACTCAGCGCCAACTAGACCCAAGTTCAGCTAGCTAAAGCTTGTGTTATGAGTGCTAGTCAATTAATACAAATACATAAATACATACATATTATACATAGACCAATACAAACAATCATACTCATGAATACATGAAAGAATAATTTCTGTATCTTGGGAGGAATCGAACCTGCGACCATTATAAATAATGCGAAGCTAAACACCTGGACCAGCTAGAAACCTCGAAACTAGACTTCGGCAGTGAACACAATTAAATTGACACATTCAAAATAGTTGATATAGTTAGAGATCACAGAAAATGGAAGTGAATTGCATTGTAAACAATAAAAAAATACAAGTAATAAAAAAAATCACACTGTTGCACACATAAGAAAACATCGCTGGAATGGCGGGTCGGTTGACACGAATCGAGAGCAGGGGCGGATCTACCTAAGGGCTTTTTGGGCTGCAGCCCAGGACCCCGTGGATACAAAGGGGTCCCTGTCCCCAGTGAAATGATATTTAGAATATAAAAAAAATGTCTAGAATTTTCAAAAACCTACCATAAGGTTGGCAACCCTGAGATCTATCTCAAGTCGCGCACTTACTATCCAAAGGAACAGGGTATTTTTGATCGGTGTAGTTTTTTAGTTGAGTAATATAATTAGGTAGGCCCTAAGTACATTTAGCTCAGGGTCCCACAAATTCACGATCCGTCCCTGATCGAGAGAATATAATTATGTACTAAATCTGTATTTATTACATCTAAATATATACTAATAACGTTTTACATTGTGACTATGTATTAGAACGCATTTTCATTGGTCGATGTTTGGTTAATTATAAAAAAAACTTCAAGCGAACAAAAGTCAACTCACACAGCACCATGTAGTCCAAAGCTAAACAGAAATATAAATAATCTTTATTTAAATAAACTCAAATTGCGTAAGGTTTTACAACAAAATACCAGACCAGTAAAATACAAAATACCAGTCTGTTATAAATCTGCCTGAAAAAAGATTTAAATGTCATAAAAAACACTTCCTTTGCAAAAAAGCTTACTATAAAATTGAAGAATTCGTTAACGATAATAATGTTTTTATAGAAAAACTTTAAATCCATAGCACTGACAATATTATCTGATTACACTAATAATGAGTGCATAGCGATTTCTATGTTGATTATCGCATGCCTCTTACTTGTTATACTGTTATTATTATTAGTATAAAAAAACATCTATTAAAAAGAGTAACACACAAGTATCTTGTTCATTCTTCTTGTGATGAATCTGCATTCTGAATGCTTATCTGTCGACCAATGATCATGCGTCCAAAGACAATTTACATCAACATTGAACAGTAACAATGCGTATTTTCAGGCCGTATACAGTTCAGAAAGGTCCCATCACTTCACTAGACAGGTGTCTATATCAGTATTAAATAGGGTTTGCAAGTAGGTCGTTGTTAACTTTTATTATATTATAAAATATTTGATCTCGATTAGACTCGATTTTCTTCGCTCTCAACATACTAGGAGTATGTTGAGAGCGAAAATGTACTGTTGGTGTTATTTATTCATAGAAATACTAATTTCATTTGTACTATTATATATTTTCTTTTTGTTATTAAAATGCGTACTTGGAACTCTTATTTGAGTTTTTGTATTATGCTATGACGTAGATCGGTGTTTCCCAATTAGTGGTACGTTAAGTTGCATCAAGGGGTACGTGCTGCTATCAGTAAAACAAACATACACACACACTCACAAACTTTCACATTTATAATATTAGTGTGATAGCTACAATAAGGGGTACGCAAGGTTTGAGGTCTTTTTTGAAGTGGTACGCAGAAAAAACTATTTGGGAACCACTGGTATAGATAGTAGTAAAATGCGTAAATATTGGGTTGTTCGGAAAGTAATTTAGTTTTTTCCTGATTGAGGATTTAAATGTATTTTTTGCACTCAACTTCACACTTAAAACATATAATTTTTATATGCTTTACTGCTATACTATGCTACAGTACTGGTAGTATAGGGGTACGCAAGGTCAGGTGTCTTTTTTGAAGTGGTACGCAGCAAAAACTAATTGGGAACCACTGACGTAGACCAGCAAAAAAGTATTAATATAAAATTAACTATAGGGTGGCCCAGAAGTCACTTTACATTTTGAAAATTAAATAACTTTTTTTCTAATAATATATTTCCTTTTCTCTTTTCAGAATTAAAAAATGTAATCCCTAGGAAATTTTTATCATGGATAAGTTTACAAAAGAACAACGACTGAAGATAATTGAATTTAACTTTGAAAATGGATGGTCAATTGTTGCAACGCAAAGATCGTATATGCGCCATTTTAATGTTCGACATCTCCCTAGTAGGCCTGCAATAAGGAACTTAGTGAAGCGTTTTCAACAAATGCTGTTGAAATCTTCACTCGTTGTTCTGTCGTAAACTTATCCATGATAAAAATTTCCAGGGATTATATTTTTTAATTCTGAAAAGAGAAATAGAAATATATAAATAGAAAAAAAGTTATTTAATTTTCAAAACGTAAAGTGACTTCTGGGCCACCCTGTATATAAATTATTGTTAAATTTTCTATCAATGTGTGCGTTACATTTATAAATTAGTTTTTTAATGCACCAAGCCCAATTTACACTCAGCCCGAGTGGGCAGGGAAGTGAGCAGCGCGAGAGTGTAAACACGATACGTCCCATGTCATTGGCGCTGCCACTCGCGCTGCCCGGCGCTCCCTCGATTGTCGGTTTTTCGTGCGCGAGTCAAAGGACTGGCAGCGCGAGTGGCAGCTTGTTTACATTCAGCCCTCTCGCTCAGTTGTCGCCCGGCAATATTTCCGGCAGCGCGAGTAGCAGGGGAAGCGGTTGAATATTAGCATTAGGATATAGAAATAGTATTGCTATACCATGTGCACTGTAGCATGGTGCGGGTTACAGTTTCGTTTCACTCTTGAAAGTTGCCGCAACTTATAAATTATGCCTCACCGGCGCCCCTCCGATCGATCCCCCGTCCAATTCAAACGGGGATCGAAATTACGACGGCCTGAGCCGAGGTTCGAACCTCTAGTGGTGCCCTCAGACTAAAGTCGTATCCGTCAGGCAGGAGTTAAGTCCTTCCGCGGGTTTGGAGTGCCATCTGCACTCGCCCCTAACGTCCGGTGAAGCTGTAAAGGCCAGCTGCGGCCAACAGCATTAGAGTAGTCCGAAAGAAAAAGTGTGCCTTAGTATTTCAGCTGTACCACATTCGTAATATATGAAATCATTAATAACTGTAGTAAATCAAATTTAGCAACTGTTCAATGAAGCAACTGTCGCTAGCATGCTACAGTGCACATAGTCTACTATTTATTACATTTTAAATGACAGAAACTAACAACCATAGATTCACTATACTTTGTTTTTAAATTACTGAACGTTTATAATTATCCATTGTAAAATGGCTGCATTTCGTTGTAATATATATCTTATTTGTAAATGTAATTTACAAAATCTAAACAATATATAATCATAACATGTGTATATTTCAACGTAATTCGACGTATTTCAAAATGGACCTTAATTTGTTTGGACTGAAAACTTATTTTCAGTTGTTACTGTTATTTCATGTAGAAAATGGGTCTACATCGGCCAGTACATTGGGTAATCTTTCTAAATATAATGTAATCATAGCTAATATTGTAATAGTTTTAATTTAAATACTTATAAGAGTAGGGGTTAGTCGTAAAAGATAAAAGCCATTGATAATAATAATCAAATTAAATTACATTTCCCAAGAAACAATGCGGAAATCGAGACTAACAGCGGAATGTAGTCTATACATATAAATAAAATTGGAGTGTCTGTTTGTAATATTGAAATAATCGTTTTTACTAAATGAATGATATAAATACGGAACATATACTAAAATATAATTTTTTTCAATTTTTGTCTGTCTGTCTGTTTGCTCTGGCTAATCTCTGAAATGGCTGGGGCGATTTTGACGGGACTTTTTTTGGCAGGTAGCTGATTTAATAAGGAGTAAGTTAGGCTATTTTTATTTTAGATAAAGAAAGTTAAATACAACGCAGACGAAGTCGCAGGAACAGCTAGTCTTAAAACAAATTTCATTCCTTCCATGGAATCTGTGGGGTCTCTAATTGTGTTTAAATCTAAATATACGAGTATATAACTCAAAGGTGACTGACATAGTGATCTATCAACGCACAGCCCAAACCACAAGACGGATCGGGCTGAAATTTGGCATGCAGGTAGATATTATGACGTAAGCATCAGCTAAGAAAGGATTTTGATTAATTCTACCCCCAAGGGGATAAAATAGGGGTTGAAAGTTTGTATGAAACTTTGTAAATTTTAAACCGATCGGGCTGAGACTTTGCATGCATAAATCCACTATGACGTAGGCATCCCGTAAAAAAGGATTTTGATAAATTCCACCCCTAAGGGGATAAATTAACACGCGCGCATCCGCGGACAAAAGCTAGTTTTTTAATAAAATTATTGATAAATGTCATAACAGAATAGTAAAGAGGGTGGACTCACTGCACCCCCCCTCGTGCAGTTCTGTCAAGAGTAATACCTTTTGTAAGCGACGCGTTCCATAAACAAAATTCATTAGAATATTTTAAAAAGATTGTCTATGTTTTGTCTATGCGTGCGGCGTTAATTTGTACTTATAACCGGCGTAACGCCACGCCCAGTCTGCACCTACATGAACCTACCATAAACTACACTGCACGTCCCTTTTTGTCTGCCCCTTTAGTTTTTACAAATAATAATCAAATTTTAGTAAAAAAGTCTCCGTGTTCTATATCTAACTTCGTAACGTCGGTGGTTTGTATTCACACACTTAAACTTAAATTGTAAGTAAGAATAAATTATTTAAAAGAGCAACACACAAGTTTCTTGCTTGTTCTTCTTGTGATGAGACAGCATTCCGAATGAGCGGTAGATTAAAAAAAAAATGTTATGACTATTCAAAAGTGCTTCAATGTAAGTTTATTTGAATAAATGATTTTCTATTCTATTCTATTCTATTCCTACCAGATCCTGCATCACCGTTTAATTTTATAATAATAAAAATAAAAATGACCATTTCAAAATTATTTTCTAAATTTCTACTTTGCTTCTTGGGTAAGCTTCCGCCAAGACTTTAACTTTCTACGACTAACGTTGTCTATTCCCAATTACTAACCAGCAGTTTTGACGCTAAATTTGTGACTAAACTTTGAATATTCTCAATAATTACTTAGTAATATTAGTTGGAAGGTTACGTGGCATTGGCACTGTCGGTTACCGTATATTGTTGGCATTTCTTGTCTATGCATCTAGCGAACATTATAAAAACTAATACAATATGTGTATCTTCAATTATATCTAAGTCTATCTATCTATCTATAAATATTGTGTGCGCGTACACTATATTATCTTCAATTCAATGATATTCATATAATATTATACATTTCAAATGATACTGTATTTTTGAAATAGGGTTAGTAATCGTCATTGAGGCATTATGTATTGAAGTGCTAGAGAAACTTAAAACCGCAGATCTTTACGGCATCACCGCAATTCATTTTTCTTGTTGAACGTTCGTTACAAGCCTTTATTGATAAAAAATAGCTAATAACATATTATTATGTCTAAAAAAGAATAAGAATGAATTACAATAGGCTTTACACTCTACAAATTATTACTTATTCTAAAATAATCGTCAAGTGTAAAATAATAAAAAATCTTGACTTTACAATATGTTTCTATATTGTTTTTTTTATACAACGTAGGAGGCAATAAATTGTACGACTATGTTAGCCTTTTTCAAGTCAGTAGACTTTTTCAAGATATACTCCTATTGAATCCTAACATACTAACTACTCATGGGACACGTTAGGAACGTGTCCCATGAGTAATATTTAGATACGTCATCTCTAGTATATACATATATAATACCTCAATGTAATCAGTTTGACAATCCTATTGACTATTGCCAGCAAATACATAACAAGTCAATAACATGTTATATAAAACTTTCGTCGTGTCCCATGAGTAATGTTTCGTTACGTCTTCTCTAGTAGCTATATAATACCTCAATGTAACGTCTAGTCCAGTAATTCTCAACCATTGCTTTATGTGCCAGGAAAAAATAAATTCTAAATAGATATATAAATTATTAACTTGTAATTAAACCTACAGATAAACAGTTATTTTTGTAGTACATATTATTTTATTTCGAACATTTCAAATCCTTATCATAATTAGTGCGTTAGAGGTAAGTAATTTAAAGATCTATTTCTTGTGAGCGGCCATATATTGAAATTGTTAAAAGTGTCTACAATATAAAGGTTGAGAATCACTGGTCTAGACTATGCACTGCACCCATATACACCCGTATACACCACTCACTGTTGTACGCGCACACTATCCAACATTCACTTATTTATAATAAGTATTGACTAAAATTGTATATCTATATATAATATTAACCTATTTAGGCCGCGGAGGCGCTCCTCGTACAGAGCAGCTGCACATATACTATAACAATATCATTACACTATTTAGAACCGGCGGCGTTGCTTGTATTCGATACGAGTATCAACCACATTGTGACGGATTTGCATACTTTGAACCGACTTCAAAAAAGGAGGAAGTTCTATAATAACATTTTTTTTTAATTCCCTGGACAATTCTGTCTATGCACTACGACTGATTTACTGAACCAGTTGGTAGTGTGTATTCACACACTTCAACTTAAAATATAAGGTAACAACAAAATTATCTAAAAGAGTATCACACAAGTTTTTTTCTTATTCTTCTTGTGATGAAACAGTTTTTCGAATGAGCGGTAGATTAAAAATGTGATGACTATTCTAAAGTGCTACAATGTAATGTAAGTTTATTTAAATAAATGATTTTCTATTCTATTCTGTCCATTTTGTGACATCTATATTTTTAAACAACTGTTACTTAAATCCATAGGTATTAAGTTTGTTGATCAATACAATTACAAAATTACGTCAAACAATTAAAAAAAATACAGTCTACAACGAACAAAAGCAACGCCACTATTCAACCGAATGAGGACCATGTCTTTACACAATAAAAATACGTAAATAAAAAAAAAATATCAGCAGATAAAAAATGTTGGAAACTCTGTTACTCTACGTAACAGAAGATTAGAATTCTTAGAATAGAATATAAAATACATAAAACCGCGTATTGTGATGTATATTTAAATTATTATGTGTAAATAGCTGCCTTTACACGCGTGTTCAGATCGCGCGCGATTCAGCGCGGGAAAGACTGCACGTGCAATCGTGTGCGATTGCATTTTACTATTTTTTGTGATCACACTTTTGCGCGTGAATGCATGTATGTTTCAAGTCATTCTTATATACACTTCTTTATAATCTTATTTTTTAATTCCACATAATTTATATTCCAGAACATTCACGCGCTATTTAGCGCGGGAAAGCCAATGAGCGCATTCCTGTGCGATTGCATTTTACTATTATTTGTGTTCTCTCTTTCGCTTATGATAGCGCGTATATATCAAGTTATTGCACTTTCTTTTAAAAAAATATATTTTATTACACATATTTTATTTTTCAAAGACACGATTCTGATTTATAAATTATCAATACCTCTATAAAGTCTTTGCTCTATAGTCAGATATCCTTCATTTTGAAATATTGATTAATTATTATAAAAAGGCGCTAAAGCACGCACCATTGAAGAACACGGGTATGCTCACTGTTTGCGCGCGCGGTATCTCTCGGTCTCTGTCTACATTTATATAGACCTTCTTTCGTGCGCTAAAGAGCGCACGTGTAAAGGCAGTAATAACTATCATACTCTACACTCCATTCATCTGTCGTACATTTTGTTCACAACAAAATAAAATTATTAGGTACTTAGTATAAGTTAATAACTTAATTTAATAACATTAAAATTCCCGTTGTAAATAAATTAAAAAATTCATATAAAAATACTTCTAAAATCGTCGAAAATAGCTACGAACGTAGGAATGCAGTGGTTTTTAACGTTAGCTAACGACGCGTCAGGCCGCCTCTGTTCGGCGTACACATTACAAGCGAACCAAGAAATACTAGTAGACTTATATATATATATATATATTTATAGTAATTGAGATATTCAATTGGAATAAATATTATTTAATTAGTAGATATGCAAGCGAGTGCATAGATGGACCATTTGTTGGGCTCATCAGTGCACTCAATAAATTTCATCTGCTTTACGCATATCATACCTCGTTGCGAAAAACCATAGATATTAGTGCTCTTTTAAAAAAATAAAGACCCATAGATAAAATGGTTTTGCAGGCTTGTTTTTATGTATATTCTATATAAACATAAAAAAATATATCACCAGTTTATATAAGCGTTGTAGATATTGGTAATGATATGGATCAAATCTAACTTGCAATTGTGTTGGTGTTGCTTTTTGAAGCAAGAGATTCAAAGGCGGCCCGTCGCGTCGTGGTAACTTGTACAAAATTAATACAACAATATAATGTCTCCGTTCTCCACACGGAAATAGAAATGTTCTAGAACGTTCTAGCGCTGTGAGCGGGCGGCGCCTACCTCACTCCGACGAGGAGCTTTTTCCACCGGAGCCGGATGCCTTTCCTCGGCCGTGGAGCCCTGTGAGCCTCGTCCGGAGGCTTCGTTTTTGATCTGCCGGGGAATAGAAATCTATACTAGACTATAGAATTAGATTTTATTGACATTATATTAATACACAGTTACAACGAATTGGGAAGGCAAAGATTTGGAGCAGACAAATATAATAATAATAATAATCTATACATATAAATAAAATTGGAGTGTCTGTTTGTAATATTGAAATAACCGTTTTTACTACATGCATATGAATATAAGTACGGTACATACACCGAAATAATATTTGTTACAATTTTTGTCTGTCTGTCTGTTTGTTTGTTCCGGCTAATCTCTGAAATGGCTGCACTGATTTTAACGGGACTTTTATTGGCAAGTAGATAATGTAATAAGGAGTAACTTAGACTACTATTGTTTTAGAAAAATAGAGCTAAATTCCACGCGGACGAAGTCACGGGTACAGCTAGTCTTTTCCTTATATATATAAATTACGTGTCATATTGTTTGTCTGCTAATAAAATATATATTGCGACTATAAATTGAGATGTAAGCTATCCTATCTTTCAAGTTGGATCAAATTGCACACAATGTGCAAATCAAATTTGCAATATGTTCAGTAGTTTTCGGAGTCCATCGCGGACAAACAAAGTGACACGTAATTTTTATTATAAAGATAGATATTGGAAATAATTATTTTATGGCCTGTTTATAGTGATGTAGCGGATGTAGCTGTAGTGTATAGTGTGCAGTGTGCAGTGTGCGGGGTACGTACAGTCAGCGCTCGGGGTTGGCACCCCAGCGCGCGTCGTCGCTGGGGTGCGTGAGGTAGCTAGTGTAGCTGTAGTGTGTAGTGTGCAGTGTGTAGTGTGCAGTGTGCAGTGTGCGGGGTACGTACAGTCAGCGCTCGGGGTTGGCAGCCCAGCGCGCGTCTTCGCTGGGGTGCGTGAGGTAGCTAGTGTAGCTGTAGTGTGTAGTGTGCAGTGTGTAGTGTGCAGTGTGCAGTGTGCGGGGTACGTACAGTCAGCGCTCGGGGTTGGCAGCCCAGCGCGCGTCGTCGCTGGGGTGCGTGAGGTAGCTAGTGTAGCTGTAGTGTGTAGTGTGCAGTGTGTAGTGTGCAGTGTGCAGTGTGCGGGGTACGTACAGTCAGCGCTCGGGGTTGGCAGCCCAGCGCGCGTCGTCGCTGGGGTGCGTGAGGTAGCTAGTGTAGCTGTAGTGTGTAGTGTGCAGTGTGTAGTGTGCAGTGTGCAGTGTGCGGGGTACGTACAGTCAGCGCTCGGGGTTGGCAGCCCAGCGCGCGTCGTCGCTGGGGTGCGTGAGGTAGCTAGTGTAGCTGTAGTGTGTAGTGTGCAGTGTGTAGTGTGCAGTGTGCAGTGTGCGGGGTACGTACAGTCAGCGCTCGGGGTTGGCAGCCCAGCGCGCGTCGTCGCTGGGGTGCGTGAGGTAGCTAGTGTAGCTGTAGTGTGTAGTGTGCAGTGTGTAGTGTGCAGTGTGCAGTGTGCGGGGTACGTACAGTCAGCGCTCGGGGTTGGCAGCCCAGCGCGCGTCGTCGCTGGGGTGCGTGAGGTAGCTAGTGTAGCTGTAGTGTGTAGTGTGCAGTGTGTAGTGTGCAGTGTGCAGTGTGCGGGGTACGTACAGTCAGCGCTCGGGGTTGGCACCCCAGCGCGCGTCGTCGCTGGGGTGCGTGAGGTAGTGTAGCTGTAGTGTGTAGTGTGCAGTGTGTAGTGTGCAGTGTGCAGTGTGCGGGGTACGTACAGTCAGCGCTCGGGGTTGGCAGCCCAGCGCGCGTCGTCGCTGGGGTGCGTGAGGTAGCTAGTGTAGCTGTAGTGTGTAGTGTGCAGTGTGTAGTGTGCAGTGTGCAGTGTGCGGGGTACGTACAGTCAGCGCTCGGGGTTGGCAGCCCAGCGCGCGTCGTCGCTGGGGTGCGTGAGGTAGCTAGTGTAGCTGTAGTGTGTAGTGTGCAGTGTGCAGTGTGCGGGGTACGTACAGTCAGCGCTCGGGGTTGGCAGCCCAGCGCGCGTCGTCGCTGGGGTGCGTGAGGTAGCTAGTGTAGCTGTAGTGTGTAGTGTGCAGTGTGTAGTGTGCAGTGTGCAGTGTGCGGGGTACGTACAGTCAGCGCTCGGGGTTGGCAGCCCAGCGCGCGTCGTCGCTGGGGTGCGTGAGGTAGCTAGTGTAGCTGTAGTGTGTAGTGTGCAGTGTGTAGTGTGCAGTGTGCAGTGTGCGGGGTACGTACAGTCAGCGCTCGGGGTTGGCAGCCCAGCGCGCGTCGTCGCTGGGGTGCGTGAGGTAGCTAGTGTAGCTGTAGTGTGTAGTGTGCAGTGTGTAGTGTGCAGTGTGCAGTGTGCGGGGTACGTACAGTCAGCGCTCGGGGTTGGCACCCCAGCGCGCGTCGTCGCTGGGGTGCGTGAGGTAGTGTAGCTGTAGTGTGTAGTGTGCAGTGTGTAGTGTGCAGTGTGCAGTGTGCGGGGTACGTACAGTCAGCGCTCGGGGTTGGCAGCCCAGCGCGCGTCGTCGCTGGGGTGCGTGAGGTAGCTAGTGTAGCTGTAGTGTGTAGTGTGCAGTGTGTAGTGTGCAGTGTGCAGTGTGCGGGGTACGTACAGTCAGCGCTCGGGGTTGGCAGCCCAGCGCGCGTCGTCGCTGGGGTGCGTGAGGTAGCTAGTGTAGCTGTAGTGTGTAGTGTGCAGTGTGCAGTGTGCGGGGTACGTACAGTCAGCGCTCGGGGTTGGCAGCCCAGCGCGCGTCGTCGCTGGGGTGCGTGAGGTAGCTAGTGTAGCTGTAGTGTGTAGTGTGCAGTGTGTAGTGTGCAGTGTGCAGTGTGCGGGGTACGTACAGTCAGCGCTCGGGGTTGGCAGCCCAGCGCGCGTCGTCGCTGGGGTGCGTGAGGTAGCTAGTGTAGCTGTAGTGTGTAGTGTGCAGTGTGTAGTGTGCAGTGTGCAGTGTGCGGGGTACGTACAGTCAGCGCTCGGGGTTGGCAGCCCAGCGCGCGTCGTCGCTGGGGTGCGTGAGGTAGCTAGTGTAGCTGTAGTGTGTAGTGTGCAGTGTGTAGTGTGCAGTGTGCAGTGTGCGGGGTACGTACAGTCAGCGCTCGGGGTTGGCAGCCCAGCGCGCGTCGTCGCTGGGGTGCGTGAGGTAGCTAGTGTAGCTGTAGTGTGTAGTGTGCAGTGTGTAGTGTGCAGTGTGCAGTGTGCGGGGTACGTACAGTCAGCGCTCGGGGTTGGCAGCCCAGCGCGCGTCGTCGCTGGGGTGCGTGAGGTAGCGGGTTCCGACGCGGTGCTCGAGTGCGCGGAGGTCGAGCCAGGCCTCCCGCGTCTGCAGCCACGCGTGGGCCACCGACTTGTCCACCGACAGACGCTTGCGCTGCTTCACTTGCAGCAGGTTGTTGATCAGGTCGATGGCTGAAAATGTAACGTGTCGAGATTAATTCATCTTTTTTACGCTAGATGACGCTGCAAATCAACTGATAATGTACTAATAACAGTTTGTGTTGGGCTAGCCCTTAGGCAGTGAAAAATGTAGTCAAGCTTCTGGCATCGGCTCTAGTGGAATCAAGCTTTCAAGAGATCGCCCCAGCTATCAACTGTGAGTCTTTCCTTATTTTTACCTTATGCAAGCCATTGTACGCATCCCTATTTAACCTCACCTTTCTAAAAGGGATGCTATCTTATTTTTACACCCCCCCCTCTCCCCCTGGTCGGGTTCCAGGTTCTAAACGGAGGCCCGACCAGATTACTGTTATAAAAATATTATTAATTGCTTGAAATAAATGTTATGATAAGATACTTCACGCCTGGACAGCTTTTAACGCTATACCAAGCACAGGTCCGATCTTGCATTGAGTATTGTTCCCACTTGTGGGATGGATCCGCTCAGTACCAACTTGACGCTCTAGACTCAATCGACAGACGAGCAAGAAGGCTTCAAAGTCTTAATCACCGACGTAAAGTAGCTTGTCTATCGGCTCCATTTTGGCGAATGTGCTCAAGAACTGCACAACCTCATTCCTCCAGCACCGCTCCATCAACGTACAACAAGACTTTGAGATAAGCTCCACCCCTACACTATTGACATCCCAGCTGCTAGAATTTACCGTTTTGCATCATCTTTCCTTATGCGAGCAGCTAAGGAGTGGAACTCTCTACCAGCGTCTATTTTTCCTGCCTCTTACAACATTGGGTCTTTCAAATCAAGAGTGAATAGGCATTATTTGAGCTCGCGTGTAATAGCTTAGACCACATCATCACTTAATATCAGGTGAGATTACGGTCAAACTCGTTCAAATTATAACAAAAAAAATATTGAATGTGTGGTGCCTACCTTCAGCGGAGATCTCCCTCCACGGCGTGGGCGGGTACATGAAAGCAGCATTCTGTATCTGCTCGTTGATGTCTTCGTCCTCGTTGAAGGGGAACGTGCCCGAGAGTGACACGTACACGATGACCCCCACCGACCACATGTCCAGCGACCGGTTGTACCCTTTATTTCGGAGGACCTCCGGCGCTGATGATTCATAGACAAGAATAGAATAGAATAGAATAGAATAGAATAGAATAGAATAGAATAGAATAGAATAGAAAATCATTTATTCAAATAAACTTACATTGAAGCACTTTTGAATAGTCATTACGTTTTTTTTAATCTACCGCTCGTTCGGAAAGCTGTCTCATCACAAGAAGAACAAGCAAGAAACTTGTGTGTTGCTCTTTTAAATAATTTATTCTTACTTACAATTTAAGTTTAAGTGTGTGAATACAAACCACCGATTAGCACTAATTCAATTAAATACTCAAAAAGAAAAAAATATTGAATACATAACCAACTGGTTAAATACAAACAAGAATATTAATATACACATGCACACACATTCTTTCTTACAGATACACACACACACACACAAGTGACTAATAATATAAATAAATAGTATCTAACTCAGATACTATTTGTAATTCTTAAAGTTATTCTTAAAATTGTTCTATTAGTTTTATATATTGTGAAATTTATAATATTTGATTTGTACTTTTAAATTAATCCTTATTCTGTTTGCCACGTTCTGTTTTATTTTCTTTTGCTAAGTCACCGAAAACCTGTTAATGGCTTTCTCTAGATATGTACTGTTGATTAATGTATTAGATTGTAAGCTGTTGGTTTTCTAATTAATAAATAAATAAATACCAGATGTAAAATCAAACTTGCTGTCCCCAAGTATCTTGTGAAATATAAATTTACAAGGATTATTTAAAAGAGCAACACACAAGTTTCTTGCCCGTTCTTCTTGTGATGAAACAGCTTTCTGAATGAGTGGTAGATTAAAAAAAATTTATGACTATTCAAAAGTACTCATATTAAGTTTATTTGAATAAAAAAAATTCTATTTCTAATCTATTCTATCATTTAGAAAAAGTCAATAGGTATAAAAATTTACAATATAGAATATTCTAGAATTACCCTTAAAGAAATTCAAAATATCTGTTAAATCATATTTACTGAGCAAAGCCTATTACTCACTAAACGATTACTTGAATGACGAGCGTGCATGGCAATAGTTGTTCATGCACGGGAATTTCATTTAATATTAGATATAGACACCTACTCGTATATAATAAGTATAGGTGATATATCCGAATGCTATATAATATATAGTAAATGACCTGGCTTTTAAAAAAAAAGTAATACAATTGAGTTTCTTGCCAGTTCTTCTTCAATATATATTTTTTTCTCTACCGTTCACTATATAGATCCACTATATAGTGAACGGTAGAGAAAAAAATATAAAATAGAAAAATTAACGTTCATAAGCGGCTAATGTTACGTTTGCATTTAGCCGCTTCCTCTACAACTTGCGCTGCCGGAAATATAGCCGGGCGACAACTGAGCGAGAGGGCTGAATGTAAAAACACGCTGCCACTCGCGCTGCTAGTCCTTTGACTCGCGCACGAAAAACCGACAATCGAGGGAGCGCCGGGCAGCGCGAGTGGCAGAGCCAATGGAAGGGAAGTATCGTGTTTACACTTACGCGCTGCTCACTTCCCTACCCACTCGGGCTGATCATACTCGTGAATACAAATGTTTGTGCCGTGCGAGAAATCGAACCCGCGACCGTCGGTCGTAAAGCGGTGTGTTAGACCGCTAGACCACCGAGGTTGACAAATAATTAAAAAAATTCAAAATATCTTTATTCATGTATTACATGGTCTATTACAGACTCTTATGATAAGTCAAATCTACCGTCAGTTCGGAATGATTTCGAGATGAGAAGAACTAACTGATAAGATATACCTATATGATATATACTGATAAGATCATAATGAATAACCGTGTACAATAAACACAGCGCCATCTAGTCCCACGGTAAGTAGAGCTTGTGTTATGGGTATTACATTTATATACAATATTTTTCTTTCTTTCTTTCTTTCTTTCTTTCTTTCTTTCTTTCTTTCTTTCTTTCTTTCTTTCTTTCTTTCTTTCTTTCTTTCTTTCTTTCTTTCTTTCTTTCTTTCTTTCTTTCTTTCTTACACAACTGATATAAATAAATGCATATTTTTTATAAATACATACATAATATACCATACATAGAAAACACACATACGATACAAACAATCATACTCATGAATACAAACGTTAGTACCGTTCGAGGAATCGAACACGCGACCATCAGAAGTAAATCGGTGTGTTAAACCGCTAGACCACCAAGGCCGTCTACTACATATAGGTACTATGTGTATGTAATTGGTGAATAAAGAACGTATCTATATATATATCTATTAAATGTTATAACCACATCATAAATGCCACTCACCCAGATAGGCAGGCGTGCCCACAACGGAGCGCCTGAAGGACTTCTCGCCGATGATCCTGGCGAAGCCGAAGTCGCACAGCTTCACCTGAGGGAACTCCTCGTCGGTGGACAGCAGCACGTTCTCAGGTTTCAGGTCGCAGTGGACTATGTTCTTCTCGTGTAGGTGTTTTAGGGCCACCAGGATCTGTAGACATTTTTGATATTTCTACGATACTTTAAAGTACATTTAATTTTATTAAATGATATACATATTATAATTAACCTATATCTATACATCTATACCTATACATACATATAATTGGAGTGTCTGTTTGTAATACTGAAATAACCATTTTACACTATATGAAATAATATAATATAAATGATGTACATACACCAAAATAATAACATTTTTTACTATTTCTACTTGTTCCGCCTAATCTCTGAAATGGATGTAACGATTTTGACGGGACTTACTTTGGCAGGTAAATAGTAGCTGATGTAATAAGAAGTAACTTAGGCTACTTTTATTTTAGAAAAAATCTTTTAAATAAGAAAAATAAAGTTAAATTTCAAGCGGACAAAGTCGCGGGAACAGCTAGTATTCAATAGATGAAGTTACTGACCTGTGCGACTAAGAACTTGGTAATTCTCTCCGTTAACCTTCCTTTTTCATGCGACAGTATCATTTCCAGCATGTCCCCCTTCAGTTTCTCCATTACAACGAAGATTCTTTCTGGCGTTTCGAACATGCGTTCCAAGTCCACAACTCCTGGGTGGGAGAGGTTTTGAAGGATCGCTACTTCATTCTTGAGCTGGGCTTCTTGTTTAGTTGGAAACCGGAGTTTGTCGATAACCTGCAATATACGATTTATTTTATGTTATGAAAACCATAGAGACAATTCTTTTATGTGGTTCGAAAGGCTAACTTTGTCGGTCTACCTGATTTTAGATGGCAATCGACGTTTATATAAATAACTAGCTGTACCCGTGGCTTCGTCCGGGTAAAAGAGAGACATTGACCAAATATTGAAAAAGTTTTTAATAACCTAACCCAATCAAAGACAAATAAAACAGTTTCATAGTTATCGCTTCAAACATGACGAAATTCCATAAAAAAATTCATGCTCTATTTTATTTTACCGTGGAGCATGAAGTTTTTTATGGAAATTCGTCATGTTTGAAGCGATAACTATGAAACTGTTTTATTTGTCTTTTATTGGGTCAGGTTAGGTTATTACGGGTAATTATTTTACAAACTTTGAATATAATTTTTTTTATATTTAATCAATAGCTTTATAATTGACTATTTTTCCATACAATCCATTCTTTCTCCCCTTTCAACCCCTTAAAACCATTTTTTCACATTAAAAGTAGCCCATGGTCAAATTATGTCAAATATGAACATCGTAAAATTGTGTCAAATAAGAGCGTCGTAAAATGGTGTCAAATATGAACATTGTAAAATTGTGTCAAATATGAACATTGTAAAATTGTGTCAAATAAGAGCGTCGTAAAATGGTGTCAAATATGAACATTGTAAAATTGTGTCAAATATGAACATTGTAAAATGGTGTCAAATATGAACATTGTAAAATTGTGTCAAATATGAACATTGTAAAATTGTGTCAAATATGAACATTGTAAAATTGTGTCAAATAAGAGCGTCGTAAAATGGTGTCAAATATGAACATTGTAAAATTGTGTCAAATAAGAGCGTCGTAAAATGGTGTCAAATATGAACATTGTAAAATTGTGTCAAATATGAACATTGTAAAATGGTGTCAAATATGAACATTGTAAAATGGTGTCAAATATGAACATTGTAAAATGGTGTCAAATATGAACATTGTAAAATTGTGTCAAATATGAACATTGTAAAATGGTGTCAAATATGAACATTGTAAAATTGTGTCAAATATGAACATTGTAAAATGGTGTCAAATATGAACATTGTAAAATTGTGTCAAATAAGAGCGTCGTAAAATGGTGTCAAATATGAACATTGTAAAATTGTGTCAAATATGAACATTGTCAAAAAATTGTGTCAAATATGAACATTGTGTAAAATTGTAAAATTGTGTCAAATATGAACATTGTAAAATTGTGTCAAATAAGAGCGTCGTAAAATGGTGTCAAATATGAACATTGTAAAATTGTGTCAAATAAGAGCGTCGTAAAATGGTGTCAAATATGAACATTGTAAAATTGTGTCAAATAAGAGCGTCGTAAAATGGTGTCAAATATGAACATTGTAAAATTGTGTCAAATATGAACATTGTAAAATTGTGTCAAATATGAACATTGTAAAATTGTGTCAAATATGAACATTGTAAAATTGTGTCAAATATGAACATTGTAAAATTGTGTCAAATATGAACATTGTAAAATTGTGTCAAAATAAAATGGTGTCAAATATGAACATTGTAAAATTGTGTCAAATAAGAGCGTCGTAAAATGGTGTCAATTATGAACATTGAAAAATTGTGTCAAATATGAACTTTGTAAAATTGTGTCAAATAAGAGCGTCGTAAAATGGTGTCAAATATGAACATTGTAAAATTGTGTCAAATAAGAGCGTCGTAAAATGGTGTCAAATATGAACATTGTGTAAAATTGTGTCAAATAAGAGCGTCGTAAAATGGTGTCAAATATGAACATTGTAAAATTGTGTCAAATATGAACATTGTAAAATTGTGTCAAATATGAACATTGTAAAATTGTGTCAAATATGAACATTGTAAAATGGTGTCAAATATGAACATTGTAAAATTGTGTCAAATAAGAGCGTCGTAAAATGGTGTCAAATATGAACATTGTAAAATTGTGTCAAATATGAACATTGTAAAATTGTGTCAAATAAGAGCGTCGTAAAATGGTGTCAAATATGAACATTGTAAAATTGTGTCAAATAAGAGCGTCGTAAAATGGTGCCAAATATGAACATTGTAAAATTGTGTCAAATATGAACATTGTAAAATTGTGTCAAATATGAACATTGTAAAATGGTGTCAAATATGAACATTGTAAAATTGTGTCAAATAAGAGCGTCGTAAAATGGTGTCAAATATGAACATTGTAAAATTGTGTCAAATATGAACATTGTAAAATTGTGTCAAATAAGAGCGTCGTAAAATGGTGTCAAATATGAACATTGTAAAATTGTGTCAAATAAGAGCGTCGTAAAATGGTGTCAAATATGAACATTGTAAAATTGTGTCAAATATGAACATTGTAAAATTGTGTCAAATATGAACATTGTAAAATTGTGTCAAATATGAACATTGTAAAATGGTGTCAAATATGAACATTGTAAAATTGTGTCAAATAAGAGCGTCGTAAAATGGTGTCAAATATGAACATTGTAAAACTGTGTCAAATATGAACATTGTAAAATTGTGTCAAATAAGAGCGTCGTAAAATGGTGTCAAATATGAACATTGTAAAATTGTGTCAAATAAGAGCGTCGTAAAATGGTGTCAAATATGAACATTGTAAAATTGTGTCAAATATGAACATTGTAAAATTGTGTCAAATATGAACATTGTAAAATGGTGTCAAATATGAACATTGTAAAATTGTGTCAAATAAGAGCGTCGTAAAATGGTGTCAAATATGAACATTGTAAAATTGTGTCAAATAAGAGCGTCGTAAAATGGTGTCAAATATGAACATTATAAAATTGTGTCAAATAAGAGCGTCGTAAAATGGTGTCAAATATGAACATTGTAAAATTGTGTCAAATATGAACATTGTAAAATTGTGTCAAATATGAACATTGTAAAATTGTGTCAAATATGAACATTGTAAAATTGTGTCAAATATGAACATTGTAAAATTGTGTCAAATATGAACATTGTAAAATTGTGTCAAATAAGAGCGTCGTAAAATGGTGTCAAATATGAACATTGTAAAATTGTGTCAAATAAGAGCGTCGTAAAATGGTGTCAAATATGAACATTGTAAAATTGTGTCAAATATGAACATTGTAAAATGGTGTCAAATATGAACATTGTAAAATTGTGTCAAATATGAACATTGTAAAATGGTGTCAAATATGAACATTGTAAAATTGTGTCAAATAAGAGCGTCGTAAAATGGTGTCAAATATGAACATTGTAAAATTGTGTCAAATATGAACATTGTAAAATTGTGTCAAATAAGAGCGTCGTAAAATGGTGTCAAATATGAACATTGTAAAATTGTGTCAAATAAGAGCGTCGTAAAATGGTGTCAAATATGAACATTGTAAAATTGTGTCAAATATGAACATTGTAAAATTGTGTCAAATATGAACATTGTAAAATGGTGTCAAATATGAACATTGTAAAATTGTGTCAAATAAGAGCGTCGTAAAATGGTGTCAAATATGAACATTGTAAAATTGTGTCAAATATGAACATTGTAAAATTGTGTCAAATAAGAGCGTCGTAAAATGGTGTCAAATATGAACATTGTAAAATTGTGTCAAATAAGAGCGTCGTAAAATGGTGTCAAATATGAACATTGTAAAATTGTGTCAAATAAGAGCGTCGTAAAATGGTGTCAAATATGAACATTGTAAAATTGTGTCAAATATGAACATTGTAAAATTGTGTCAAATAAGAGCGTCGTAAAATGGTGTCAAATATGAACATTGTAAAATTGTGTCAAATAAGAGCGTCGTAAAATGGTGTCAAATATGAACATTGTAAAATTGTGTCAAATATGAACATTGTAAAATTGTGTCAAATATGAACATTGTAAAATGGTGTCAAATATGAACATTGTAAAATTGTGTCAAATAAGAGCGTCGTAAAATG
Organism: Achroia grisella; assembly: GCF_030625045.1. Classification (NCBI taxonomy): domain Eukaryota; kingdom Metazoa; phylum Arthropoda; class Insecta; order Lepidoptera; family Pyralidae; genus Achroia; species Achroia grisella. Next base: position 22,478 of record NW_026712692.1, read on the forward strand.
GTGTCAAATATGAACATTGTAAAATTGTGTCAAATATGAACATTGTAAAATTGTGTCAAATAAGAGCGTCGTAAAATGGTGTCAAATATGAACATTGTAAAATTGTGTCAAATATGAACATTGTAAAATGGTGTCAAATATGAACATTGTAAAATTGTGTCAAATATGAACATTGTAAAATTGTGTCAAATAAGAGCGTCGTAAAATGGTGTCAAATATGAACATTGTAAAATTGTGTCAAATAAGAGCGTCGTAAAATGTGTCAAATATGAACATTGTAAAATTGTGTCAAATAAGAGCGTCGTAAAATGGTGTCAAATATGAACATTGTAAAATTGTGTCAAATATGAACATTGTAAAATTGTGTCAAAATCGTAAAATGGTGTCAAATATGAACATTGTAAAATTGTGTCAAATATGAACATTGTAAAATTGTGTCAAATATGAACATTGTAAAATTGTGTCAAATATGAACATTGTAAAATTGTGTCAAATAAGAGCGTCGTAAAATGGTGTCAAATAAGAACATTGTAAAATTGTGTCAAATATGAACATTGTAAAATTGTGTCAAATAAGAGCGTCGTAAAATGGTGTCTAATATGAACATTGTAAAATTGTGTCAAATATGAACATTGTAAAATTGTGTCAAATATGAACATTGTAAAATTGTGTCAAATATGAACATTGTAAAATTGTGTCAAATAAGAGCGTCGTAAAATGGTGTCAAATATGAACATTGTAAAATTGTGTCAAATAAGAGCGTCGTAAAATGGTGTCAAATATGAACATTGTAAAATTGTGTCAAATATGAACATTGTAAAATGGTGTCAAATATGAACATTGTAAAATTGTGTCAAATATGAACATTGTAAAATTGTGTCAAATAAGAGCGTCGTAAAATGGTGTCAAATATGAACATTGTAAAATTGTGTCAAATATGAACATTGTAAAATTGTGTCAAATAAGAGCGTCGTAAAATGGTGTCAAATATGAACATTGTAAAATTGTGTCAAATAAGAGCGTCGTAAAATGGTGTCAAATATGAACATTGTAAAATTGTGTCAAATAAGAGCGTCGTAAAATGGTGTCAAATATGAACATTGTAAAATTGTGTCAAATATGAACATTGTAAAATTGTGTCAAATATGAACATTGTAAAATTGTGTCAAATATGAACATTGTAAAATTGTGTCAAATATGAACGTCGTAAAATTGTGTCAAATAAGAGCGTCGTAAAATGGTGTCAAATATGAACATTGTAAAATTGTATCAAATATGAACATTGTAAAATTGTGTCAAATATGAACATTGTAAAATTGTGTCAAATATGAACATTGTAAAATTGTGTCAAATATGAACATTGTAAAATTGTGTCAAATATGAACATTGTAAAATTGTGTCAAATATGAACATTGTAAAATTGTGTCAAATAAGAGCGTCGTAAAATGGTGTCAAATATGAACATTGTAAAATTGTGTCAAATATGAACATTGTAAAATTGTGTCAAATAAGAGCGTCGTAAAATGGTGTCAAATATGAACATTGTAAAATTGTGTCAAATATGAACATTGTAAAATTGTGTCAAATATGAACATTGTAAAATTGTGTCAAATAAGAGCGTCGTAAAATGGTGTCAAATATGAACATTGTAAAATTGTGTCAAATATGAACATTGTAAAATTGTGTCAAATAAGAGCGTCGTAAAATGGTGTCAAATATGAACATTGTAAAATTGTGTCAAATATGAACATTGTAAAATGGTGTCAAATATGAACATTGTACAATTGTGTCAATTCTAAATCTAAATCTAATCTAAATCTAATTTGACAGAATTTTACGACGTTCATATTTGACACAATGTTACGACGGTCATATTTGACACAATCTTACGACGGTCTAATTTGACAGAATTTTACGACGGTCATATTTGACACAATATTACGATATATTGTAACAAATATGACCGTCGTAACATTGTGTCAAATATGAACATCGTAACATTGTGTCAAATATGAACATCGTAATATTGTGTCAAATATGAACGTCGTAATATTGTGTCAAATATGAACATTGTAAAATTGTGTCAAATATGAACATTGTAAAATTGTGTCAAATATGAACATTGTAAAATTGTGTCAAATAAGAGCGTCGTAAAATGGTGTCAAATATGAACATTGTAAAATTGTGTCAAATATGAACATTGTAAAATTGTGTCAAATAAGAGCGTCGTAAAATGGTGTCAAATATGAACATTGTAAAATTGTGTCAAATATGAACATTGTAAAATGGTGTCAAATATGAACATTGTACAATTGTGTCAATTCTAAATCTAAATCTAATCTAAATCTAATTTGACAGAATTTTACGACGTTCATATTTGACACAATGTTACGACGGTCATATTTGACACAATCTTACGACGGTCTAATTTGACAGAATTTTACGACGGTCATATTTGACACAATATTACGATATATTGTAACAAATATGACCGTCGTAACATTGTGTCAAATATGAACATCGTAACATTGTGTCAAATATGAACATCGTAATATTGTGTCAAATATGAACGTCGTAATATTGTGTCAAATACACCGTCTTAATATTGTGTCAAATTAGACCGTCATAAAATTGTGTCAAATATGACCGTCGTAAAATTGTGTCAAATATGACCGTCGTAAAATTGTGTCAAATATGACCGTCGTAAAATTGTGTCAAATATGACCGTCGTAAAATTAGTCAAATATGAACGCCGTAAACATAGTAAGAACATAGGAATAGGCGAAATAATCGGTATACGCCATTATACCGATTATTTCGCCTATTCCTATGTTCTATGTTATTCTTATGTTTCTGTCCTTATGTATAGTAGTTAGATAGTAGATAGTAGTAGTAAGTAGATGTCCCCTCGGTGTATAGTCGACCATACTCTTATTTTTCGAACTACTCTAATGCTGTTGGTCGCAGCTGGCCTTTACAGCTTCACCGGACGATGGGGTACAGATGGCATTCCAAACGCACGGAAGAACTTATGGAGCGGCTGAAGGCCAACTTTGGCTTGACGGATACGACTTTAGTCTGAGGGCACCGCTAAGGGTTCGGTACCTCGGCTCAGGCCGTCGTAATATCGTTCCCCGTTTGAATTGGACAGGGACCGATCGGAGGGGCGGGAGCTCCGGTGTGGAGCGCCCGGGCACAGGGCACAAGCGCTTTATTGATTGCGCGATATGGTGTGTATGGGGTCGTCGCCTTCGCCGGCAAGGACGGTGTCGTGTGTGTGTGTCAGGGCGGTATCGACCATACTGACTATAAGCGGGTACGAGCTTTTTTTTAATAACCTAGGTTTTTAAATATATTGTATAGATTATATAATATAGGTACCTTGATGGCTACGGCGCGCTGCGAGCGGCGGTGCAGCCCGGCGTATACAATGCCGAATTGGCCCGAACCCAGCACCTCGTCCGGGAAGATCTGGTACACCTGCGCCATGTCTGTAGCGCGGCGCGGCCCGCTCCCCGCGCCCCCCTCCCCCTCCCCCTCGCCCTCCGCCTCGCCGGCGCCCTCCGCCTCCCCCGCGCCCGCGCCCGCAGCATCCGCCGTCTCCCCTGACACACATCAAAGAACGTATATTACAACACGAGTTACACGCCGCAGCGACGACTCTTTCCATTTCTGCTTGTAATATTAACTGCCCTTATAAGAGAATAGCTGCTTTTACATGTAAGCTCTTTTATCCGCGAATATGGTATCACGCAGGAAAGAATGTAGCGCGCGAGGTAGGCGCCCCCCCCGCCCCCTCGCCCCCCTCACACGGCGTGCAGCAGTAGAGCGGTACCTGCGCGGTGCGGCACGGGCAGGCGCGCGTGGCGCACGCTGGTCTCCCAGGAGCGCGCGAGGTAGGCGCCCCCCCCGCCCCCTCGCCCCCCTCACACGGCGTGCAGCAGTAGAGCGGTACCTGCGCGGTGCGGCACGGGCAGGCGCGCGTGGCGCACGCTGGTCTCCCAGGAGCGCGCGAGGTAGGCGCCCCCCCCGCCCCCTCGCCCCCTCACACGGCGTGCAGCAGTAGAGCGGTACCTGCGCGGTGCGGCACGGGCAGGCGCGCGTGGCGCACGCTGGTCTCCCAGGAGCGCGCGAGGTAGGCGTCCCCCCCGCCCCCTCGCCCCCCTCACACGGCGTGCAGCAGTAGAGCGGTACCTGCGCGGTGCGGCACGGGCAGGCGCGCGTGGCGCACGCTGGTCTCCCAGGAGCGCGCGAGGTAGGCGCCCCCCCGCCCCCTCGCCCCCTCACACGGCGTGCAGCAGTAGAGCGGTACCTGCGCGGTGCGGCACGGGCAGGCGCGCGTGGCGCACGCTGGTCTCCCAGGAGCGCGCGAGGTAGGCGCCCCCCCCGCCCCCTCGCCCCCCTCACACGGCGTGCAGCAGTAGAGCGGTACCTGCGCGGTGCGGCACGGGCAGGCGCGCGTGGCGCACGCTGGTCTCCCAGGAGCGCGCGAGGTAGGCGCCCCCCCGCCCCCTCGCCCCCTCACACGGCGTGCAGCAGTAGAGCGGTACCTGCGCGGTGCGGCACGGGCAGGCGCGCGTGGCGCACGCTGGTCTCCCAGGAGCGCGCGAGGTAGGCGCCGACCCCCGAGTCGGGCGGCGGCAGCACCCCCGCGCCCGCGCCCGCGCCCCACCCCGGGTCCACTCCCACCATGTAGTCCACGTTCGCCGTGCGGATCTCGAAGCAGTGCATCACGTCTGCAACCGACGTGAAACGCTCGCTTATAACATTTCCTCGTGTCACCACCGGTAGATATAATCTAGTGAATATCCTGTCAAAAGTATTGTTTACAATATATATACATAACATATGCATAATAAACCAGAAAACCACGATATTTACGTTATAAGATCGGCGCCATACGCAATTAATAATAAGGGACCAAGATTGCTACCCTGAGGTACACCCGAGGTACCTGGTGTTTAGAGATCTGTTTATGGCTATCCACTAATTTCTTGTCGAAGTTTTAGTTTCTAATTTGTGCAATAGTAATAAGGCAAAGGAAAACATTAAAGAAAATGCAGAAATCTTTACTTTTAATTAAGCTTTTGCTAAATTACTTGTTTTAAGTAATAAAATCTCGCAATTTCGATCCGAATTTTCGCCAACGTGTCATCTCAAAAGTGCTACTAAACCAACTATGTATTATCAAGAACAGAGATAATAGTCTTAGGGGTTCATCGTACATGCTAATGCGGGCATTAGCGTATTCGAACAGCCGACGACGTTCAACGAGTGAGATTATTATACGTGAGGTCACCATGTCCACCACCAATAATTTAAGTAGACATGGTGACTTTACGTATAATAATCTCATCAGTATCAGCTAGTTCTTCAATTCTACTCAACAGTTCATCAAAAAACTCTTCTCAATTACCTACATCTCCCTCTTAGTGTCTCGGACCACATGAAGTAGCTCTGTGTACTTGAACAAAGCTATACAAGACAATGTAATATTAAAGTATCAAGTAGATATATTACCAGAGTGCGGTTGCCGCGCGGTGTCGACTGCGAGGATTTCGTTGAGAGGAATCTCCTTATAATACTTGGAGCCATGCTCGGATTGGAATAGCGTGATGGACTTGCTGTCCAGCCGCCAGTAGTGACGCTTGATCTGTCAATTTATATATTAAATATTAACTTACGCATAATAAGCAAATATAATATAAAATAAGATAATTATATGCAAAATGTGCATAAAACTAAAAACTGCTAACTGTGAATATTTGAGAAATACGTACAGTTTTGTCCTTGTTAGTGAAGTGTACCAGCCACCCCTCCTTCAGCCACTGTCCCTCACGCTTCTTCGTATGTTTCACTGACTGCACGATTCTCATCAGTGGTATGTTGGCGCTGGGCGACGATGATGAACTGCAAGGTCACAACAGATCAGCTCCAAATGTTGTGATTAGAAAGTGTGGATGATGAGGTAGTGTACTAAGAGTAAGAGTGAGAGTACTAAGAGTAAGAGTGAGAGTACTAAGAGTAAGAGAGAGAGTACTAAGAGTAAGAGTGAGAGTACTAAAGAGTAAGAGTGAGATTACTAAGAGTAAGAGTGAGAGTACTAAGAGTAAGAGTGAGAGTACTAAGAGTAAGAGTGAGAGTACTAAGAGTGTTGGGCAAATAATTGTTAAGTGCACAATTATTTTTTATCCCACAATGATGGGACTCAAGCATGTAACCGGTAACCGTAGTCTATGGAAGACTGAAATAGACTGGTGAAATTTGCTCGTTGCCGATTAAGTTAGAAATCTTAATATACCTTCGAGTAAAATCTCACGCTGTAGTCTTTAGAGAAAACCAGAGTAAAGTAAATATACCAGAGAAAACCTATGTTGGGTAGCTATTTCACAATCTGGGTGTGTGTGGGAAGAAATTTCTTTAAAACCTGATTGAATTGTCCGTGACTGCGGTTCACGCAATTTTTTTAAGAACATTTGTTTAATAATCCAATTCTTTATCACACTTCTTGTGTATCAGCTTTCCATTCAGAAAGAAGACTATGTTTATGTTAAGTTTATTTTAATAAACTTATATATTTAAAAATTGAAGAATTCGTTAACGATAATAATGTTTTTATAGAAAAACTTTAAATCTATAGCACTGACAATATTATCTGATTACGTTAATAATGAGTGCGTAGCGTCTTCTATGTTGATTATCGCATGCCTCTGACTTGTTATACTGTAATTATTTATATAAAAAAAACATCTACTAAAAAGAGCAACACACAAGTTTCTTGCTCGTTCTTCTTGTGATGAATCTGCAGTCCGAATGAGTGGTAGAATCAAAATATGACTATTCAAAAGTGCTTGTAATGAGTTTATTTGAATAAAGATTATTTCTATTTCTATTTCTATTTCTAAAGTTTTCTAATTCCATTTTTAGGTAAATGTACTCGATTATTTAAACAAGCGGGAGCAACAGTGTTTTTTCCAAAGTTTTTTAATGCTGATGGCCTTTTTAGCTTGACTCAAAAATAGTGGGAATGCAGATTGCACCCCAGAACTGTGGAAGGACTTATAGAGATACTGAAAGCAAACTCCCGCCTGACGGATACGACTATAGTCTGCCGAGACCGCTAGGTTTTTTTGATACGATATTGAAACCTTCAAGAAAAGGGCTTATTCCTTTTTAAAAGGCCGACAACGTACTTGCAATTCCCCTGGTGTTGCGGGTGCTCATGGGCGGCGGTAATCACTTACCATCAGATGAGCCGCATGCTCGTTTGTCCCCAGTGTTTAAAAAAAAAAACCTCGAACCACGGCTCGGGCCGTCGTAATTTAGATCCTCGAGGCAGTGTATGAGTTTAGAGTATATGTATGGGAGCGTTGATGGTGGGTGTATGAGTCTGTGTGCATACCTGCTGGGTCTACTGGCGGCAGGCAGTGTATCTCGCTGCGGCGCCTCGCAGTCTGAACCTCGTCGATTTCTCAGTTGCACCTGGAAACGTTTTTGCATGCCTATTACTGTAATTTTTATTAATTGACTTTATAACTTTAAATTAAAACAATTAGTTTAAATAATTTTCTATAATTTATATAAGTATTACACATCAGAGTAGTTTTAAACTTTTATGTTTAACTAGCTGTACACGCGACTTCGTCCGCGTGGAATTTAACATTATTTTTCTCAAATAAAAGTAGTCTCAAGTTACTCCTTATCAGCTACCTGCCAAAAAAAGTCCCGTCAGAATCGGTCCAGCCATTTCAGAGATTAGCCGGAACAAACAGACAGACAGATAAAAATTGTAAAAAATATTAATTTACCGTATTTATATGCATATAGTAAAAAACGGTTACTTCAATATTACAAATAGACACTCTAATTTTATTTATATGTCATTTATAACGTTAACCGGTTCTGCACATGAATAATTTGGTAAACTAGCTTTTGCCCGCGGTTCCGCTCGCCTTAATTTACCCCCTTAGGGGTGGAATTTATCAAAACACTTTTCTTAGGGGATGTCTACGTTATAGTAGCTTTATGCATGCAAAGTCTCAGCCCGATCGGTTTAAAATTGACAAAGTTTCATACAAACTTTCATCCCCTATTTAATCCCCTTGGGGGTAGAATAAATCAAAATCCTTTCTTAGCGGATGCCTACGTCATAACATCTACCTGCATGCCAAATTTCAGCCCGATCCGTCCAGTGGTTTGGGCTGTGCGTTGATAGATCACTACGTCAGTCACCTTTGAGTTATATATATTTAGATAAAGGTATTTTACCGTTCTCGCCATTTTGATTGTTGCACTAGCCGTGCTCAATAGCTATTAAAAATATAATTTAGTTCACATTATTTGATACTAGATGGCGTTGTTACTGATGGCATATATTGTATAGGGAGATGTTAAGATTTTATTTAAATTTTATATGCTTAAACACTCTCCTCCGATCGATCCCCCGTCCAATTCAAACGGGGATCGAAATTACGACGGCCTGAGCCGAGGTTCGAACCCCTAGTGGTGCATTCAGACTAAAGTCGTATCCGTCAGACAGGAGTTGGCCTTCAGCTGCTCCATAAGTCCTTCCTTTGGTTTGGAGTGCCATCTGCACTCGCCCCCTATCGTCCGGTGAAGCTGTAAAGGCCAGCTGCGGCCAACAGCATTACTCTAATGCTGATAATGAGTATAATGAGTAGTCCGAAAAAAAAGCTTAAATACTGTATTTTCTATTGTTCTGCTTACAATATAATACAGCAAGCACCTATATGCTAATTTAAATTTAGTAATGCGTTAGAAATGTAGATTTTTTTACAATTAACTATTTATTTTTTTAAGTGTACCTCGTCATCAGGTGCGGTGGACGCGTTGTCGCCTCCATCGTCAGACTCGTCGTCTGGTAGCCGCGCGTTCTCGATGTCGCCACTGCTGTTGTCTTGGAATTCGCCTGCCGGAATTACACAATTATTATTCTTTACAAATGAAAATTGTAAGTTCATTTTTTTGAGGGGAAAGTCGTAGATTAGAACGATAGAAAAAAAAAATTATAAAACAGAGTGGAAGCTTTAATACTAATGTAGTAACACATAATTTCTGTAATACCACTGATAACATAATATTACATAGTAATACTGAAACGCGCTAACTCTCAACTCATTTTTTTTCAGACTACTCTAATGCTGTTGGCCCCTCACCGGATGATAGGGGGCGAGTGCAGATGGCACTCCAAACTAAAGGAAAGACTTATGGAGTGGCTGAAGGCCAATCCCGCTTGACGGATGCGACTTAGTTTGAGGACATCGCTAGGGGTTCGAACCTCGGCTCAGGCCGTCGTAATTTCGATCCCCGTTTGAATTGGACGGGGATCGATCGGAGGGGCAACGTGATAGCTTCGGTTATATTTATAACCTAGGAGCGAGTGGGAGCGGTTGTATTACTAGTACATCAATATTAATATTTCTTGCATATAGAATAGAATAGAAAATCATTTATTCAAATAAACTTACACTGAAGCACTTTTGAATAGTCATCACATTTTTTTTTAATCTACCGCTCGTTCGGAAAGCTGTCTCATCACAAGAAGAACGAGCAAGAAACTTGCGTGTTGCTCTTTTAAATAATGTTATTATTACTTTACATTTTTAAGTTTAAGTGTGTGAATACAAACCACCAATTAGCACTAATTCAATTAAATACTCAAAAAGAAAAAATATTGAATACATAACCAACTGACAGACCAGTCCCTACAAGCAGCACCCGTTCACGAGTATAACGGATGAGCCAGCCATCACTGCGCTCGACCATATTTTAGGGAGCCCAATGACCCGGCCCACCACGCCGCCACAAGTCTGCACATTTTAGTGAGCATGACTACTCAAAACACTAAACCACGTCAAAGCTACTCACAATTGCTAACTGTAAACTAACTACTCACAATATAATATTCAGAATAAAGGGTACACACATATATGAGTAAAATAGTGTTTTTACTATAACATATACTGAGCAACTACTTAGTGAGTCTTATTAGTAATGCAATCTCTTACAGACAACCTTTGGAAAGAGGGAAATCTAAGAACCTAAGAAAAATGGAGTAGGTTGACACACGTGTGGAAATAAGTAAAATGTCATAACATTTCGACGCTACTATAAACATTCGGATCAATAGACTATTATTTTTTTTATTTTTTTTTTTATTTATTCATCCAAAACAATACAAATTGTGTAGGATAACATAATTGCAACATTACAGTAATTTTTTGTCAACAACCTAATAGCAACTTAAATATTAAATCTAGGTATGTCAGCCAGCATAGTGCAGTAGGTCCTCATAAGTCTTTATGTCCATCATTATAATAGTCATCTACGGAATAGTAACACTTATTCAATAAATATGACCTCAATCTGGACTTAAACAATGTGAAACTATAAACAGTTTTTAAATGTATTGGTAAATTATTAAACAATTTTACAGATTGATATTTTGTACTGTGTGTAACTATTGTGAATTTAGGAATCATTTGGGATTGCAGATCTTTTCTCCTAGTACTTTCACGAATAATTCTTTCTTCGTTAGTTTCTATCTGGGTTAAGTTTTTCATCAAATTACAAACAGTCGCGAAAATGTACAAACAAGGCACTGGCAAAATTCTTAAGTCTTTGAAATAATTCTTACATGAATCCCTTTGTGGAACGCGCATTATTGTCCTAATTGCCCTTTTTTGAATCACAAAAGCAGAATTTACATTATAATAGAAACTATTACCCCATAATTGGATACTATACCGCAATTTGGACTCAACTAATGCGTAGTACATAGACTTCAGATGATTTATATTTAGTTCATCACGCAGAGTTCTAATTGCATAACAAGCGGAACTTACAGAGTTAACTATTTCTGCTAGTTCGGGTTTCCAATTTAAATGTGAGTCTATAAGTACTCCTAAGAACTTAACTGTTTCTACTAACTCTATTGGTGCACCTTCCAGTTTTATGTCCATCGTGTCTTTTTGTTTTGTTGTTGACTTAAACAAAATTACATTTGTCTTTTTAGCATTCACTTTTAGGTTGTTGGCTTTAAACCACATATTAAACAATTTTAGTGCCTGATTTGTTTTATATTCCAAGATTTGCAATGTATCTGCAGAGATTACAGCATTTGTGTCATCTGCAAATACTATTAAACTTAAATCAGACATTGAATTCTGCATGAATGTAATCAAATCATTAGTGAAAAGAAGAAACAATAATGGCCCCAATATAGAACCTTGCGGCACACCACGCTCAATTAATGTCAAATTTGATCTATACGTCATTTCGTGCACATCATCGATATACGATGAAGTTATTTCAACGTATTGTGTTCTATTTTTAAAATATGATTTTAATAATTTTAATTCATTGTTACGTATACCATAATATTCTAATTTTGTAAACAATATTTGATGATCCACCAAGTCAAATGCGGAGCTTAAATCAAGAAACAGTCCACTTATTTTTTGTTTTTGATTAAGTTTTACGATTATATCATCAATTAGTTGTACGATAGCATCCGATGTACCAACATGTCTTTTGTATCCAAATTGTCTGTTATGTAATACTTCGTATTTATCAAGATGTTTGTCAATCCTTTTTTTAATTAACTTCTCTAAAATTTTTGATATAGTTGTAAGTATAGATATCGGTCTGTAATTTTTTGGATCAGTATTTGTGCCTTTTTTAAATATGGGTACTATTTTTGCAACTTTTAATTCGTCAGGAATGATACCATGGTCAAAACATCGATTTAATAAATATGTCAACGGTTTAAGTAGAATGTCAATATTATTTTTTACAATGAATATAGGCATATCGTCATAACCACACGATCTTTTATTTTCCATTGTATTTAGAATTTTCATTACTTCATGTGGTGTAACATATTCCCATTTTAAATCATCTTGTACTCTGCTTACATTATTCATTAAATAATTTAATGATATATTCGGATTATTAGAACTTATGTCAAGTGGTTGTTTAAATGTCTCGGATAGCATGTCAACGATGTATTGTGGCTCTTTGTATACTTTATTATCAATTTTAAGTGCCAGATTGTTCGTTCTGGATTTTACGACTTTACCTCTATGTTTATTTATTATATTCCAAATCGTTTTGGCAGGATGTTTGGTTGCTTCAATTTCTTTTTGAGTAGATATTTTTTTTTGCATGTCTTATTACTTTATTTAGGATTCTTATTAATAATTCTTATTAATAAGAGATTGCATCACTAATAAGACTCACTAAGTAGTTGCTCAGTATAAGTAATAGAAAAAACCACTATTTTACTCATATATATGTACCCTTTATTCTGTATTAGTATAAATGACGTACAATAACTCCTAAAATAGTTGAAAAATAAATAAAGTGTTTGCACCGCCAACAACTTATCTCTGCACAACTCATGGTTGACTGGTAGAAAATGCCATTAGGTGTTAAGTCCGCCATATGTACTTTTTACCTGTGTATGACGTGCATTAAAGTTATTTAAATAAAAAAAAAAAAAAATAAAAATCTAAATACTGACCGTGCGAGTCCCTGATCTCCCCGCCGCAGTCCTTGGGCACGTACGGCAGGCACTTCCTGTGCGCGTTGTAGTGGCAGTCCCGGCACTGCATGCCTTGCTTGAACAGCCCCCGCAGCAACTTCTTGCAGTGGCGGCACACCGTCAGCCGCGTGTACGAGTGCACCTCGAACGTGTGCGGGATGCCGCCCGCCCCCGCCGCCCCCGCCGCCCCCGACGTGGCCCACGCCCCGCCCACGCCCGCGCCCGACGGCGAACGGCTCCGTTTACCCGCGCTCCCGCTCACCTGCCAATCCAGGGGTAGATTACTCGATTTTTTTTCCGTCAGGCGGGATTTGGCCTTCAGCCGCTCCATAATCAATATTGTAGAAAAATGCGATATTTTAAAATTACATTGAAATAAGGTAGTTTGATTAATTATTAATTTTAATAATTATATTTGATTGAATTATTTAATTTATTGATTTAATTAATTCATTCATTGATTTAATTAATTAATTCATTGATTTGATTAATTAATTCATTGATTTAATTAATTAATTCATTGATTTGATTAATTAATTCATTGATTTAATTAATTAATTAATTGATTTAATTAATTAATTTATTGATTTGATTAATTAATGAATTGAATTATATAATAATTTAATTAATACATGATTGATTTAATTAATTATATAATGATATTATAAGGTGTGTTTAGTACTAATGTAGTACTCAATGTAAAGATTATTACAAATATTGTAAATACCGCCATCTAGTATTTATAGACCGAACTAAGTTATTTGTCATAAGATAACCGTTACCCACGCTTCTCTCCCTACTACACTGACTTCGGTCTATAAATGCGGAGGGTGAATAATCCTCTTAATCTTACCCCTCCGATCGATCCCCCGTATAATTCAAACGAGGACCGATGTTACGACGGCATGAGCTGAGGTTCGAACCCCTAGTAGTGCCCTCAGACTAAAGTCGTATCCGTCAGGTAGGAGTTGGCCTTCAGCCGCTCCATAAGTCCTTTCTTTGGTTTGGAGTGCCATCTGCATTCGTCCCCTATCGTCCGGTGATGCTGTAAAGGCCAGCTGCGGCCAACAGCATAAGAGTAGTCCGAAAAAAAAAACTCTCGTTGGCATTCAGTCGACGAGCGCAGTGCGTGCCGGTTGTGTTTTGGATACTAAAGTGAATTGTATTAGAAATGGGTTTATCCCGGTCTTAGTTGGGCCTGGGGGGAAGCTGCAAGTATTGAAGGTGAGTGACAATGCATTCTAAAAAGGCATTTTAAACTTTAAATCCATAGCACTGGCAATATTATCTGATTACACTAATAATGAGTGCGTAGCGATTTCTATGTCGATTATCGCAGGCCTCTTACTTGTTATACTGTAATTATTTATATAAAAAAACATCTATTAAAAAGAGCAACACACAAGTTTCTTGCTCATTCTTCTTGTGATGAATCTGCATTCCGAACGAGTGGTAGAATCAAAATATGACTATTCAAAAGTGCTTGTAATGAGTTTATTTGAATAAAGATTTCTGTTATTTCTATTTCCTACACCCTTGTCACAAGTCACGGGCGCTACTTGGGGTTTCTCATCTGGAAGCCGGCTTCAAAGTCGTCATCATAATTAGTGCTTCTTAAAATAAGTCCTTCCTTTGGTTTGTAGTGCCATCTGCACTCGCCCCCTAACGTCCGGTGAAGCTGTAAAGGCCAGCTGCGGCCAACAACATTAGAGTAGTTCGGGAATTTTTTTTTTTATTAATATATGTTTTTTTTATTAGCACTGCGACTTGTACACATCATTGTGCTTGCTTTAGTTGCCATTACAAATATTATGCTGATTTGAAATAAAAAAAAGAATAATTTTCTATTTCTTTTTGGGATTCCTAAAATTTTTCATATTCTGCCAATTTTCGTGCATTTTTCATGCATATAACAAGCTTTTTATGTTGCATATAATCCGGACTCTAGATATTATTATTACGTAGCTATAAATCTACCAAGTTAGGTCGACCTCCATGCGGTTCTCCCTGGAAACCATCGTGATAAAAATCCTAGCGAATTTGTTACGACAGACTGACTGACCTGACCTCATGTTCATCTTATCATCCTCCACTGGTGCTGCGCTAGCGTACACCGTTGCGCAGGTGGTTGCACCATGTCATTATCATCGATTAAAAATATAGCAATTCACCTCTTGCTAGGGTATCCATAGTAATATGTATTTATTTTGTCTATATGTTGACGGACATTTCTATTCGACGGCCTCGGTGGTCTAGCGGTGTAGCCCATTTTTACTTCGATGGTCGCGGGTTCGATTCCTCGCACGGTACAAATATTTGTATTCATAACTATGATTGTTTGTGTAGGTCTGGGTGTTTACTATGTATATTATTCAAAATATATCTAAGTATTTATATCAGTTGTCTAGTATCTAAACATAAGCTCTATTATCTTGCGACTGAATGGGACTGTGTGAATTGTCCTGAGATATTATTAATTATATATAAGTGATATATAAATGTATTTTTTTTTATTTCAATTAAATTTTCAATAATCACATTACAGTTAACTAAAATCATCCATGCCAAAACAATGGCGAAATATGTGGACTATTTTGTTAATAATAATTCTTTTAATATTTTACCATATTTCAAGCAAATACATTTAATTTACAATTTTGTAGATAAACACCTAATTTCTCTGGAGAAATCATTACGTGTAACCTTGACAAACAAACAGACAAGTGTCGTCACGATTTTACTGTATATAAATACTAGCAGGCGGCCACGCGTTGCTGTGGCTAAGGTTCTTGAATAAAATAATATTGCGACTATAAATTGAGATGCAAGCTAACCTATCTTTCAAGTTGGATCAAATTGCACACAATGTGCAAGTCGAATTTGCAATCCGTTCAGTAGTTTAGGAGTCCATCGCGGACAAACAACATGACAATTTTATATATATAAATGTATACCAACGAGTTAGGTGATAAGTAGGTTGTTATAAAAAAAAAACAAAAACAATTAAAATATATTTATTCGAAGCGAGTTACAATAATTTACAATTACATTGTAACAACATCTACCCACCACCTATCGTGTTAGTAGTTTGTGTAACATTACACATCCAATAAAATATTACAATGTAAAAAATAAATACACAATGTAAAATGTGCAATACACAACAAAAAAAATCAGTCTCAACTAATACGGACGGACGTAAGTGACTTAACATTAAGTCTAGCAATGACGATGCATTTAATTAAATTTCATTTAATTAAATTTAAGATAACGTATAATTAAACAAACTGAAAATTATTAAAAAAAATTGTACATAGAAAAAAGAAACTCTGTAGTGTGTTTTTTCAACTTTATATTTTAAAATATGATTGTAATATTGTTCATGTTTTTAAAATTAAAATTTCATTTCAATTTATTATATATATATATATATATAGTATATATAATATTATTAGTATATAATATATTATATATAGTATATATAATGTGTGTTAATTTCTAATATTTATTGGTATTATTATCCTATCCCTATTATTACCTTTATATATATATATATTCTTCCATTCTATTCATGCGCCACCTACCACTTTTGTTGTATTTTCTCTACCTAAAGGTTGTCTGGAAGAGATTGCTTCTAGCGATAACACCGCCTTTTGTACTTCCATATCTCTTTTCTGTATAATTCTTATGTATTAATTCTATTGGTGCAATAAAGAGTTTATAAATAAATAAATATATTTCATTAGTAAGTACGGTTATCCGTTAATGCATCGTCTCTGCTAGGCTTTACAGCTTAGCTGTAGTTAGTCATAAAAAAGTATTTATACTAGATCAGCGTCATACAAAAGTATTTTTAACGTGTAAGCAAAATATGCTCTATTATAACAGAATAGAGTTTAAAATCCAATAAAAGAATACTAGTTTTTTTAAAATCGCTATGCATATTTTCGCACCCATTCTGAAATGGGTTTAAAACCCATTATACAATATGTATCCATATATTAATTTCATTCATAATTAATCTCATTAATTTTGCCTTAATATTCAAAAAACAGTTTATTTATACAAATATTATTTTTTATACTTGTATTTATACAAGTTTGTAAGTAAAATTAATAAAATAACATTAAACATAAGTATGTATACCATTCATGTTGTGTCTTATTTATTAATTAAATTAACTCAATTTGCCAGAAAAAAATTCAAATGTGTCATAAAATATTTTCTTTGTAAAAATGCTTATTATAAAATTGAAGAATTTATAAATGATAATAATGTTTTTGTAGAAAATATCTAACTTAAAATTCATAGCGCTGACAATGTTATCTGATTGAACAGAGATTAAGTGCGTAGCGGTTTCTATGTTGATTGTCGCATGCCTAATCCTTGTTGTTAATTAAATATAAGTAAATCAATATTTATTTAAAAGAGCAACACACGAGTTTCTTGCTAATTCTTCTTGTGATGAATCTGCATTCCGAATGAGCGGTAGAATAAAAAAACTTGACGATTCAGAAGTATTTATATTAAGTTTATTTGACTAAAGATTATTTCTATTTCTATTTCTATTATTTAGACCTACAGATTAATATTTATGTTTTCAAAATCAGGTTAGTTACATACTAAAAATATGCCATGATTTTGTTTGTCTGTATTTAATAATACGTTAGTTATGGTGCCGAGACTAACGGTAATTCCCATTGCTAGGATACGTCACGTCAGGTCGGCCTCCACGCGGTGTCGGGACTAACACGGTTAATTTGTGATGAATTTAGTGAACTGATGAGTTGATTGACCTGACTTCTCTATCATCCTCCACTAGTGCCCTCCAGCAGCCTAAAGTCAGTTCTAAGATTAATATTAAATTTATTGGCGTTTCCATCAGTCAGAATTTTTAATATAAGTTTCTTTGCATTGACATTAACAAATTTGATTGATATACACGATCTTCTAAGTGTAAGTCGGGGTAGGAAATTCTTCTGCACTTATAGGATAAGCTTAGCTAGGTACTATAATAGTCTGATTTCTAGACCAATATTACATTTACATTTTGGAGGAGTGATACCAGTGGAGGATGATACCGTTATCCAAGAATAGAATAGAATAGAATAAAATAGAAAATAATTTATTCAAATAAACTTAATTAAAGCACTTTTGAATAGTCATAACAATTTGTTTTTTATCTACCACTCGTTCGGAAAGCTGTCTCATCACAAGAAAAACGAGCAAGAAACTTGTGTGTTGCTCTTTTAAATAATCCTTGTAAGTTTACATTTACAAGTCGAAACATGTGAATACAAACTACCAACAAGCACTAATTTTTTGGGTCAAATATAATCATGCAATAAGATTAAATCAGTCGTAGTGATAAGAGCAGACCAGTCCCTACAAGCAGCACTCGTTCACGAGTATGACGGATGAGCCAGCCAACACTGCACTCGACCATATTTCATATAAAAAAAAACATATCTATGTATTTGTATTAGTTGTCTAGTACCCATAACACAAGCTTTAGGTAGCTTAATTTGGGTCTAGATGGCGCTGTGTGAATTGTCCTGAGATTATTTATTATTATTATTATATTTTAGGGAGACCAATGACCCGGCCCACCACGCCGCCACAAGTCTGGACATTTTAGTGAGCATGACTACTCATTCCACTCGACCACGTCACAGCTATAAAAATTACTATATGGTAGTTACAGTATTCGCACTTTACATGAGGATGCATGCGGCAATCGCCGCTACACTATCATATATCAAGAAAGCAGTGTGAAAAACAAATTATAACGTTGTCCGCAAATAAACTTATTCTTGCTATATATTGCTATCATCTCAATCAAGAATAACAAATAAACAATCTTAATTTGTTTTAAATAAGTATAAAATTGGTTAAAATGAAGTCACGGTTTTGCGGACACAGATTTTCACAAGGTTTAAGAGGGGTGCACAGATCTGTGTCAAAACGTTCGATGGGTTAATCGTGATGAGCCAGAACCTGGCTAGCAAAATTGTTTTCCTGCTAAGATACGACAAACTATTTCCAAAACTTTATTCGTTTTAAGACCCTACGAACTATTTTAATAATTAAAATACAGTTTAAGTTACATATAAAAAAATGAGATTCTAAAAATACTGAAGAAAGTACCTATATGTAAATGTAAATTACATATGAAATTATATAACTAAGTATTCGATTTTTAAATCACATATAAAGTTAGTTATACTTGTATAAAATACTATAAAAAAATACATTAATATTCAATTTACGCAAAATTACATATTATAAAATAAAGTCGCTGTCGCTGTCTGTCTCTATATACGTTTAAATCTTTAAAACTATGCATCGGATTTTGAAGCGGTTTTTAATAGATAGAGTGATTCAAGAGGAAGGTTTATATGTATAATACATGTACACTCGTGCGAATTCGGGGCGAGTAGCTGGTAATAATCAAAATATAGTTAAAATTACATATAAAAAAAATTGAGATTCTAAAAATACTAAAGTGTATGTTAACTTCTGTATTTCTACCATAATACATATGTACCTATAAGTATTTGATTTTTAAATCAAATATAATGTTAATGATATTTGTATAAAATACTATAAAAAATATATTAATATTCAATAATCTGACAACCTCGGTGACGTAGCGGTCTAGCACACCTCTTTACGACCGATGGTCGCGGGTTCGATTCCTCGCACGGCACAAACAGTTGTATTCATGAGTATGATTGTTTGTATCAGTCTGGGTGTTTTCTATGTATATGTATTTATTTCTAAAACAAAATATATGTATTTGTATCAGTTATCTAGTACCCATAACACAACCTTTAGCTAGCTTAACTTGGGTCTAGATGGCGTTGTGTGAATTGTCCTGAGATTATTATTATTTTTTTATAATTCTAAGTAATTAGGAATGTCTTAAGCTTTTATCAGACATTACAAAAATTACAATCAAAACATGTAATTTATTTGTAATAGAACTAGTTTTACTTTCGAACAATTCTAATGTTGGCCGCAGCTGGCCTTTACAGCTTCATCGGACGAGGCAAGTGCAGATGGCACTCCAAACCAAAGGAAGAACTTATAAAGCGGTTGAAAGCCAACTCCCGCCTGACGGATATGAGTTTTGTCTGAGGTCACCGCTAGGGGTTCGAACCTCGGCTCAGGCCTTTCTAATTTCGATCCCCGTTTGAATTGGATGGGGGATTGTTTGGAGGGGTAGAAATAAATATGTATTGAAGTTGTATATAAATTCGAGTAGTTGTATTGTGTTTGTTTGTTCGTAAGCAATTTTTTTTCTCAGTTTTATTTGTGGTATTTGTAATTCTACATATGGAATGTATATATTTCTCATCACATAAGCAATATATTTTACGGTTAGTATTAGTACAAAGTCATAACTATTCTGTACAGCCCTGATAAATAAGGTACGCCGCACACTAACGGGTCTAACGGGTCTAATTGTTGCCGGTGACGAGGTCTGCGATGCGCCTTACCAGGGAGTCGTCGTGGGAGGCGTGGCTGTGCGTGGAGGAGCGCGAGGGGCTGCGCGGGGAGGCGGACGGCCGCCGACCCCCCACAGACGCCCCCGAGCTCGCCGCGGGGGGCGACGTGCAGTTCGACGGCACCTTCACTGCGCATCGCTTGTGGTAGTTCTGGCCGCATCCTGTCGAAATAAATACACTCCAAATATTCTAGTTGTAACAATAATTTCTATTTCAGCATTTGCTTACCCTAAAGTAAATAGTTCACTTTAAATTAAATCTATAAATCAAGCAATCACTGAACTGTTTATATCTCTAGGTAAAGCACCTAGAGATGGAAACAGTTCACTCAGACTATGGTGAATTTAGACTTTTTATATATATATTTTTTTAGCGAATAGAAATTTTACAATCCCATCTCGCCTGGGACACTTTGGTGAATAAGGATCCATTAAAACAAAACAATATAGAGCGCTACCAAAAGTGGGACCTAAAGGTCCCCTTGTGACTCCAACTAGAAACTAGAAACGCTTCGAAGGGCGCTGTGGAGTTTTTACCTTGTAGAAATTTTACACTCGCCTGGGACGGTACTCCGTACAGTATTTATTCTAGGTTATTTTACCTTCACACTTAAGACCCTGGCGCACAAGTCCGAACAGCATCTCTCCACAGAAGTCGCAGAACGTTGGCGCCTTGTACGAGTGGACCGCGAGAGCGTGGGGCCGCGGCGGTGGCGCTTCTTGCATGCCCTCGCATAGTAGAGCTGTAAACAGCGAAATGTTAAACTATATTAACACATGAAATCTACACTACTACTAGCAGATCCGGCCACACGTTGCTGTTGCTAAGGTTCTTAAATAAAATAATATTGCGACTACAAAACTGAGATGTAAGCTATCCTATCTTTCAAGTTGGATCAAATTGCAAACAATGTGTAAATGAAATTTGCAATCTGTAATTTAGAAGTCCATCGCGGACAAACAACGTGACACGTAGTTTTAATTTTAATATAATAAAGATTATAAAGCTGAAGAGTTTGTTTGTTTGAACGAGCTAATCTCAGGAACTACTGGTTGGAATTGAAAAATTCTTTTTGTGTTGAATAGTCCATTTGTCGAGGAAGGCTTTAAGCTATATAACATTACGCTACGACCAATAGGAGCGGAGCTGCAATGAAAAATATTGGAAAAGGTGGGGAAATGAAACGCAGACGAAGTTTCGCGGGTCAGCTAGTCTATACATATAAATAAAATTGGAGTGTCTGTTTGTAATATTGAAATAAGCGTTTTTTACCACATGCATATGAATATAAATACGGTACAGACACTAAAATAACATTTTAACAATTATTGTCTGTCTGTCTGTTTGTTCTGGCTAATCTCTGAAATGATTGGACCGATTTGGACGGGACTTTTTTTTGGCAGGTAGCTGATGTAATATGGAGTAACTTATGCTACATTTATTTTAGAAAATTTCTTCAATTAACTTTTTTGTTAAATTCCACGCGGACGAAGTCGCGGATACGCTAGTATAAAATAAAACTACAACAAGTAAGGTAGTGGATGTACTAACGGTTGGCGGTGAGGACGATCTCGACGAGGGTCTCATCTGTGACGTCCGTGGCGCAGTTGATGAGCTGCAGTACGTTCGGCGAGCAGTAGTCGTGCCGGAACAGCAGGATGCGCTCAGATAGACGATTCAATCCATTGTCCGGGATCTAGCCATAATATATAACTGTATAGTTAGCAACGAGATAAATATAGTTAGACTAGCTACTCGCCCAGCTTCGCCCGGGTGTACATGTATTATACATATAATCCTTCCTCCAGAATCACTCTACCTATTAGAAAAAACCGCTTCAAAATCCGCTGCGTAGTTTTAAAGATTTAAGCATAAATAGGGACGGACAGACAGCGACAGCGACTTTGTTTTATGGTATGTAATGAAGAGAGCAATGATACTTAGAGAACAGGAGTTATACTTAGTTTAGGGGAAGGCTGTTGTTAGTAATGTGTATTTATAACCACAATGGTTACAACGCCAGCAATGTACCATGACCACATGAAAATCGTGGTAAATTGCCATTTGTCGAGATGGGCCAATTGGATTGACTTCAAGCATATATATCATCCAATATTACTGGACTTACATATAATCCCATTGCTATCAATGTACGATGTCAGATTGGCCTTATGAAAATCGTGGTAAATTGCCATTTGTCGAGATGGGCTAACTGGATTGACTTCAAGCTCATTTTATCATCCAATATTACTGGACTTATAATCCCATTGCTATCAATGTACCATGTCAGATTGGCCTCCTGAAAATCGTGGTAAATTGCCATTTGAAATGGGCTAATTGGATTGACTTCAAGCTCACTTTATCATTCAATATTACTGGACTTATAGGTTGAAGAGTAATCGTCTATCATGGTATGGACATGTAATGCGTAGGAATGAGGATAATATTTTAAAAAAGGTGTTACATATGAATGTGGATGGTTATAAGGGCAGAGGAAGGCCGAAAAAGAGATGGATGGACTGTGTGAAAGATGATATGGTAAGAAAGGAAGTAAATAACGCGATGACTGCGAACAGGGATGAATGGAAGCGAAAAACATATTACGCTGACCCCAAATAAATGGGATAAGGAAGAAGCAGATGATGATGATGATTACTGGAATTATAATCCCATTGCTAGCAATGTACCATGTCAGGTTGGCCTCCTGAAAATCGTGGTAAATTGCCATTTGTCGTGATGGGCTAACTGGATTGACTTCAAGCTCATTTTATCATCCAATATTACTGGACTTATAATCCCATTGCTAGCAATTTATCATATCAGATTGGCCTCCTGAAAATCGTGGTAAATTGCCAATTGTCGAGATGGGCTAACTGGATTGACTTCAAGCTCATTTTATCATCCAATATTACTGGACTTATAATCCCATTGCTAGCAATTTATCATGTCAGATTGGCCTCCTGAAAATCGTGGTAAATTGCCATTTGTCGAGATGGGCTAACTGGCCTGAGTTCAAGCTCACTTTATCATTCAATATTACTGGACTTATAATCCCATTGCTATCAATGTACCATGTCAGATTGGTATTATGAAAGTCGTGGTAAATTGCCATTTGTCGAGATGGGCTAACTGACTTCATGCTAATTTTATCATCCTCATACTAATATTATAGAGGTAAAATTTTGATGATCAAGGCAACTTCAGGTACTGCTGATGTGATAGTGAACATTATTTTAGTGTTTGATAGCCCAATTATCGAGGATGACAGTCTATA
Organism: Achroia grisella; assembly: GCF_030625045.1. Classification (NCBI taxonomy): domain Eukaryota; kingdom Metazoa; phylum Arthropoda; class Insecta; order Lepidoptera; family Pyralidae; genus Achroia; species Achroia grisella. The sequence continues at coordinate 45,828 of NW_026712692.1, forward strand.
CAACATCACGCTACGACAAATAGGAGCTGAGCTGCAGTACAAAATGTTAAAAAATGTGATACTGACGACGTTATGCGGGCCGGCATGAATAATATGCTAGTCTATAAGGAATTTATGGCCTATTAATAATCTGTACATATAAATAACATTGGAGTGTCTGTTTGTAATACTGAAATAACCGTTTTTACTACATGCATATGAATATAAATACGGTACGTACACAAAAAAACACTTTTTCCAATTTTTGTCTGTCTGACTGTCGGTCTGTTTGTTCTGGGTAATCTCTGAAATGGCTGGACCGATTTTAACAGGACTTTTTTTGGCAGGTAGATGATGTAATAAGGAGTAACTTAGGCTTAGGCTTTTATTTTGAAAAAATCTTTTATTAAAAAAAAAAAAGTTATTTTCCACGCGGACGGAGTTGCGGGAACAGCTAGTGAATAATAAGATAAATAAATACCTTTTCCTGCACGAACTTGACCGCCAGCTCTTTGAGGTGCGACAGCGTGAGGAGGTGTGCCGGCGCGGAGACTGCGTCTCGCAGCACCCCCAGCTGGAACAGGAAGGTCACCTCGTCCTCCATCACGCGTCAGCCGTCGAGATCTCCACGCTTACTGCAATTGAAAATGGGATACAGTTACTTAGATACATCAAAATAATAATTGCATTTTTATAATGTCTAGTAAGACCAATCCAATATACACAATATACTAAGCACTGCCATGTCTAAACTGTGTCACCCCACCTTACATTTTCCAATTGTTATTTAGTATATAAGATCATTATTTCTATGTACATATTGTCAGTCTATTATCATCTGTAATATACATCGTCTCAAACAACAACATAAACATATACCCGCAACAATTACCATAGATGTTCATATAACACTAGCTGTAAACGCGACCCGAAATTAAAAAAAAATAGGGGTTGGTGTTAGAAGGGGAAAATTTAGCGTTGTATGTATTTTATAATGTTACATTAAAAATACAAACAACCCCAAATTTTTAGTTATTAAAAATTTTCACCAATCTCTAGTTGGTGCTAGAAGGGTGAAAATTTTAGGTTATATGTATTTTTAATACCACATTATAAATAATAATAATAATATTTCAGGACAATTCACACAGCGCCATCTAGTCCCAAGCTAAGCAGAGCTTGCGTTATATACTAGACAACTGATATAAAAACATGGATACATTTTTTTTTGTAAATAAATACATATTATAAATAGAAAATACCCAGACCTATACAAACAATCATACTCATGAATACAAATGTTTGTACCGTGCGAGGAATCGAACCCGCGACCATCGGATAGAAAAGCGATGTGCGAAACCACTAGACCACCGAGGCTGTCAAACTTATCTAACTGTCAAATAAAACTTACTTTTTGTCCAAATAAAAAAAAAATACCGGTGGACAACCCTTAACGCTCAGGGGTATCAAAAATAGATAGTAGCCGATTAGAAGTTTTATTTTATTGGAGTTTTCAACAATTATATCTCGAATTATTTATAACAGTGACGTTCAACTATAATAATAATAATAAAACTCTCTATTGTGCATAAAAGAAACAATTAATTACAAAAATTATTACTATACCGTAATGGCCTCGTACTTCTTAATTAATAATTATAATTAGTAATTTAGAAGTTATGTATGAACATTCGTTTCGATACTCGGAATTCATTTACTAAGCTGATTTGTTAATTAAACTTCGATTTCAATTGTACCAATAAATATTTCAAAGATAGATTAATAGAGAAAGAATTAGCCGTTTAAAAAACAGCATTTGTTTTACACTTTTCATGCAAGCATAATAATAATCTCAGGACAATTCACACAGATTTAGATTTAGACTCAAGTTAAGCTAAAGCTTGTTATGTGTACTAGATAACATACAAATATATATATATATAGATATATTTTTTTTATGTAAATACATACATAATATACACAGAAAACACCCAGACCGATACAAATCTTATATATGAATACAAATGTTTGTGCCGTCCGAGGAATCGAACTCGCGTCCACCGGAAGTAAAGCGGTGCTAAACGGCTAGACTATTAAACCGTAGAATGAATGCAGCAGATGTATCCCAGTTTCAATTTAGTACATAGTTGGACAGTTTTAATCGTAGTACCTATACCTCATATACCTATTGTTCATTTTTTTTTAATATTTTTATTATGCAATCAGTCTTACAGACTAGAAGCAGATTTGTTGATTATATTATATCCTGAGATGTGATCCTCCAGCCTCAGATATCCCACCTTATGCCAGGTTGTTGAAGTCTAGTTATTTTACATCTCTTAAGACGTGCCTGCCATATAATCAGTCAGTTGAACAGCAAGTATTGTTAATTTCATATTAAATCTGTTAAACCCTGACCATCTTGTGGCAACTATGGTTTGCATACTTGTTCTAAGACACGTAAAAACCTATTTCAGTTACAAATAATGTAATATTTTGTTATAAAAATCTTTGTTTTTTTTATAACCTTTGGATGCGCCGATGCCTATATATGTTTAAATCTTTAAAACTACGCAACGGATTTTGAAGCAGTTTTTTTAATAGATAGAGTGATTCAAGAGGTAGGTTTATATGTATATAATACATGTACAGTGCGAAGGTTGTAAAATTAAAAGTTAAAAATCATTCGTTACTTTATGTCCGTTGGATACGCCGATAATTCGGCCAAAGGTCTGTAAACGTACACATAAGAGGTATGTAATATTATATTATAAATTAAATATTAAATAATGTAAATTTAATATTATAATGGGTGAAAACTGTTATCGGTACAGCCTATGCTGTAAATAATATAACTGACGTAGTGGAGTAACCTGAAACAGTTATGCTCGCTATAAAGTTCAAACTTGTGGCGGCGTGGTGGGCCGGGTCGATGTGCTCCCTCAAATATAGTTGAGTGCAATGATGGCTGGCTCATCCGTCATACTCGTGAATGGGTGCTGTTTGTGGGGACTGGTCTGTTCAGGTTGTGAACACTGATTAATTTTTTTGTTCTTTGCGATAGCATATGCTGGTGGTCACTCTATTCTCCCAAATTTGAATTTTAATGACTGTATATTATTATAAACATGTTCTTTCATTATTTGAAAAAAATACGAGCTGAGTTTCTTGTCAGTTCTTCTAATCTCGATATCATTCCGAAGTGACGGTAGATTTGACATATCATAAGTCTGTAATAGACCTACATGAATAAAGATATTTTGAATTATCTGTGTAAGAGGTTTAAACGTCTGTTTGTTTACTTGAAAGTGAAGTTAAGTTAAGTGAGCATGACTCACACGCTAACTGATGATAAACTACATATAACCGAGTTACAGATTAAACATTGTTTGTCAATTAATTCGTAGTATTTTAGAAAATACATCAGTAACGTAAGCGGCGTTTATCTAAATTGTTTTCGTGAATAATATCGGTCACTCGGAGGACAGGTTAATTGACGATTGCATAAACAATTGAAGGATTATCGGGGCCAAGTTAAATTGTACTGCGTCGTGCTGATAAATACAGTACGTAAAACTTATATCGACAATATTTATTTACAACATATAAACTTTATCAACTAACTAGCTTACCCGGCAAACGTTGTTTTGACTTAAAATAAAAAAAAAAATTAGGGGTGGACTACCCCTAACATTTAGGGGGATGAAAAATAGATGTTGGCAGATTCTCGGACCTACTCAATACGCTCACAAAATTTAATGAGAATCGGTCAAGCCGTTTCGGAGGAGTATGGGAACGAAAACTGTGACACGAGAATTTTATATATAAGATAAACGTGTCGACTAAATAAGAAAATAAGAAAAGCTGACCTCACCACCATGTGGGATATATTTCTAGAAAGAGAGAGAAGACAGTACACATTTCGACTTGAAAAATGTAAACTTACAAGGATTATTTAAAAGGACAACACACAAATTTCTCGCTCGTTCTTCTTGTGATGAGACAGCTTTCAAAATGAGCGGTAGATTAGGAAATTGTTATGCCTATTCAGAAGTGCTTAAATTAATTTTATTTGAATAAAGGATTTTCTATTCTATCTTAAATATATATTACTCAAAGGTGACTGATATAGTGATCTATCAACACACAGTCCAAACCACTGGACGGATCGGGCTGAAATTTGGCATCCAAGTAGATGTTATGACGTAGGCATCCGCTAAGAAAGGATTTTGATTAATTTATTATTTGGGGGTAGCCCAAGGGGATAAAATAGGAGATGAAAGTTTGTACGAAACTTTGTCAATTCTAAACCGATCGGGCTTTCCTTGCATAAAGCTACTATGACGTAGGCATCCCCTAAGAAAGGATTTTGATAAATTCCACCCCTAAGGGGATAAACTAACGCGAGCGAAGCCGCAGGCAAAAGCTAGTTCTACAATATAAGTCCGGGGAGTCGAAATAACAGGTTTCTGCGCGTTACTAATTTAATTTTCAGATATTACAAGAAAGCACTAATATCCAGCAACAAATATTAGTCGTTCCTCGTTTTAGAGTTTGCCTACCTCGTTCATTCGTTTCCCTACACTTATATATACATTCTCTCGTCATTCATGCATACATAGTTCAATTATATTAATGAAAAGTAAATAAATATTTATAATAATAGTTTATTAATGTTGTTATTACATAATAAAGTAACGTTAATTGCAGTGTCGTTACAGTCAAATGAGTCAGAGCTTCAGTCTTAAAACATGCAAATTGCAAAATAACATAATTATGAATCAGTTACCAACCCAAACGGTCTATCTCATTATTGTAGTAATAATATAGTTTACGATTAAAGATGACTGTGGATTTTATTCAAGAACAGTGATAGGAACTGACTTATCATTATATCAGTTGCTTTCTAACATTTATGCTATTAATAATATATATTTTTTATTTATAACTCTTTATTGCACCTTAAAAACAATACAAAAAAAAAACAATATTCATAATATACAGAAAGGTAGGCTAGGTACAAAAGGCGGTCTTATCGCTAAAGCGATTTCTTCTAGACAACCTTTGGTTTGAGGAGAGAAGAACAGAAGGTGGTGGATGGCGCAAGATGGAATGAATAGACAGAAATAATAATAGTAATATATCATATATGAAAAACATATTACGCCGACCACAAATAAATGGGATAAGGAAGAAGCAGATAATGATGATGATGATGATGATGATGATGATGATGTATATCTGTAATCCACTGAATATGTCCATCAGATCCCCCCTTATAACGTAGGAATTTCCCGCATTATACTTCTGTACTGTGAAATTCATAATGATTTGTTCATATTGATATATTTTGTACAGTTCATAATTGATTTTATAGTATAGTTCATATGCCTAAGTTTTTTATTTAGAATGTTCATAATATAGTTCATAATTAATTACCCCTTTCAGCCAGAAAAAATTAACGTGAATAATTTATACGTAACGCGTTACATGGGGTCTCTGCAGATTCTGCCAAACTGAAGAGGAAACGCCGCTTCACATCCTATGTGGTTGTAGCCCGCTCTTGCATAAACGAAATATCTCCTTTGGAAAGTTTACACTCTTTCCCGAGGAGATAAAAACGATCGCTCCTAAGAATATCCTTCAATTCTTGTCCCTGACGGGTCTAGGTAGCGAACTCTGAAAAGGGCGAGCACAATAGATCTATGTAGGTCGCAGTGCTACAGGTGCTACACATCTGACAATAGCCCAAACAATCCAATAAAAAAAAAAATACATAGGGGTCGTAAAATGTGTTATAGGTACGGGAATACTCCTACAACCTATGTATATATATACATATATATACAATATTAATAGGTATACTAAAGTCTAATAATGACAATAATATTTTATTACCTCCGATCGATCGGGGTCCAATTCAAACGGGGATCGAAATTACGACGGCCTGAGCCGAGGTTCGAACCTCTAGCGGTGCTCTCAGACTAAAGTCGTATCCGTCAGGCAGTAGTTGGCCTTCAGCCGCTCCATAAGTCGTTCCGTGGGTTTGGAGTGCCATCTGCACTCGCCCCCTAAGAAGCTGTAAAGGCCAGCTGCGGCCAACAGCATTAGATTAGTCCGATAAAAAAAATATCGAATTACGTGCTATGTTGCGGAAGTATATAGCATAATTTAATGGAATTACATTGGTTTGTTTAATTCCGCTATTGCTTCCACAAATATTCAGGCGGAAACCTGACCAATACTACTGTGAGCGTTACGAACTTCTGTATTGGTGATCAAATTCCAACCTTATTAGATCTATACCTATATTGCGACACGTGACTTCTGTTCGGCGAGAGATATAAAGTGTTAGCTAATAGTAGAGGAATTAAATAAAATACTATAAATCCTTTAAGAAAACATAATAATGTTTAAAACTGTTATACAAACTGGCCGGTTATGTGATTAATTTAGTATGTAAAGTTTAATTTATATGTTGTGGCAGATTTTATGTCACGTCTTCTTCGCTGTAATTCGGGGTCCACAAGCCGCGTCACGGATGCTTCTTGGTTCATTTTCGATAAATTTCATAGAATTGAAAATCATTTATTCAAATAAACTTAATTTAAACATTTTTGAATAGTCACAGTTATCATTCTTTTAATCTACCGCTCATTCGGACGCTGTCTCATCACAAGAAAACCGAGCAAGAAACTTGCGTGTTGCTCTTTTAAATAATTTTATTATTACTTTACATTTTTAAGTTTAAGTGTGTGATTACAAACCACCAATTAGCACTAATTCAATTAAATTTGACGACCTCGGTGGTCTAGCGGTCTAGCACACCGCTTTACGTCCGATGGTCGCGGGTTCGATTCCTCTCACGGCACAAACATTTGTATTCATGAGTATGATTGTTTGTATCGGTCTGGGTGTTTTCTATGTATAATATGTATGTTATTATGAAAAAAAAATATCTATGTACTTGTATCAGTTATCTAGTACCCGTAACACAAGCTTTAGCTAGCTTAACTTGGGACTAGATGGCGCTGTGTGAATTGTCCTGAGAAAAAAAAATATCAAATAGAAAAAATATTGAATATATAACCAACCAACGCGGTTAACGTTTCTTGATTCATTTTCGAAATTTTCATAAATAAACTAAATAAATACATAAAATGTGTTTATTGTAGTGTACAGGTTTACAAAACCGGTATTGCGTTGCGACTTATCAGGTGCTGTCATATTCGTATTATTGTAGGTACGGCGCACTTTCGCCAGCGCAGCGGTCAATTTGATAACTCTCCGATTACACGCGGATTTTCCTGCTGGCTGTTTTTTATTTCATGACCTTATTTACTTTTACCTACTGTGTTATCCTAGGTTATGATGACTGAAGGTATGTACTTATCTATGACACAATTGATACTTGTTATGTAAGTATATTTCACTGTAAATTTATTAACGTGTACCAAGATAGATTTTGTAAGTAGTTTGAGTGGGTACCTCTTTTACCTTAGAGGCCCTGGGCACTTTAGGATAATGAGGCCCCAATGTCCACAGTAATAAAGCACTATTTTGTTAGAATGGACAAAGACATTTTGGAATATGACTGTTTAGAGATGTTTATAAGGATGCCCTTACTTCAAAACAAATCGGGCAAAAATAATTTTAAAAAATTGTTGTTTTGTGGGGTTTATTTATTGAAGTGTACATATACTGCATATTTTTGGTATCCGCGCTTCCAGCCCCCAAGATACAGGCCTGACCTAGTTTGGGGACTACAGACAATAGAAATATATAAAAATTGTATTATATTGTAAACATGTAAATGTACATGTATATACAAATGTAAATGTTAATCTGTGTAAATTAAAAAAAAAAATAATCTGTGGACAAAGTCTAAAAAAAAAACAAGAACGAACAAATTTACCATAGTCGGTAAGCATTTGTTAAGACTGATTTTCAGGTGAGAGTAGAGTAGCTATCGGTTATCGTTTGGTAATGGGGTAGGGACTAAACTAGACTAGGGGGTCTCAATCCATCGCGGGACCTTGGGCCCAGTGTGCCCAGGAGGCAAGAGGGGCTTGTTGGGGTAGCTTCCTTTGTAAGCTGTGTTATTTGCTGAAGAGTTACAGATGATGATACAGCAGGAAAATTACAGGGTAGGGAGGTATATCACAATCCCCTGGCAAGAGTAGCACTAGTATTACTTATGGCCACGACGTAACTCCCTTGGTATATAGGCGATTATCACTTGCTTCACTGCATCAGACTTGCTTCAGCTTGCATCGAATCGCTCGTCATCTACAGACCTTCATCCTCACACACTTTGTTTCAGAGGAGGCTTCCTCCCGCGTGTATTTAGACTCGACTTCGTTTCACAAAGTACCTGGCGAGATCTTCTCTAGAAACTGTATCATAGGGTTTTGAAGGATGGTTTAACATTTCTTAAGGTTTGGCAACTCGCACCTGACATAGGGTGTCAGGTTCAAGTTTCAAGCGTCTAACTATTTACTGTCAGACGTCAAACTTGTGGCGGCGTCACCACGCCGGCCCACCCGGCCCACCGGCCGGGTCGATGTGCTCCTTTTAATATGGTCGAGTGCAATGATGGCTGGCTCATCCGTCATACTACGGGTGCTGCTTGTGAACTAGTCTGTTCAGGTTACGAACACCGACTAGATTAGACTTTTTACTTTTGCAATAGCATGCGCTGATGGTCATTCTATTCTCCGAAATTTGAATTTAAATGAATCTGTACTATTTTAAATATGTACAACATTCATTTGAGAAGAATACGAGCTGAGTTTCTTGTCAGTTCTTCTCATCTCGAAATCATTCTGAACTGAGAGTAGATTTGACATATCATAAGACTCTGTAAGAGACTGAATAAAGATATTTTGAATGTTGATGGGCCGAATAGGTCTTTCTCTCCTTCGTGGTATAAATATACATATATATATATATATATATATATACAATAATAAAGTATTTGTTTTATTTCCGTGTGTATGTACTTAGCAACCGTCTGGCCAGCTATCGGTCGACGCTGCGGTTATGGGCCTCTCTGAAAAGGGGGACAGAGCTCGGAGGTCGCTGTAAATATACCACGTGTAGACACCCCGATAACCTTCCTGTCAGGAACAAGACCGTATTGGAGACAGCAGCTGCATGCGGAAATGTTACGCTTATATGTATGTAAACATACCCATAGATACGTATGTTGTGACATAAAAATTTAAATCAAACCAAAAATTATTCATTCATGTTGGACCGATTTTGACGGGACTTTTTTTTAGCAGATAGCGGATGTAATATGGAGTAACATAGGCTACTTTTATTTTTTGAAAATAAAGTTAAATTCCACGCGGACGAAGTCGTGGGTACAGCTAGTAATATATAAAATCTGAATGATTTTGTCATTGTATAGTTTAAAGTAGTATATAAAGTATAATAGTTTTCAAATATAAACGTGTTGGCGATTAGCTGTAAGTAAATTAATTAAACAAATAAATATAGCTGTGAAATAACAGGATGCCATAGAATAAAGAAACCTGAGAGGTGATCAATTAACCGATTGAGGGCAGTCACAATCTGTCTGCGATCTTGAACTGAGGCGATGAAATGTGTGTCGAAGGTCAGAATCCTCATAAAATCTCCACGTGTGAAGATAACCCGCCCTTGATTTAATTGTCGAGGCTATGTCCTTATTTAACATGTATTTTGCCTTATTTACTTATTATTTAGCACTATTTTCAGATACTGGTCGCCATAGGCTTCAAGTCGTTTGTAAAGTTATATTTGAATGTATGCCTAATTCGTTAGGAGCCATCCATGAATTAAGTCACACATTAAGGGGGCTAAGACGAGAAGGAGGAAAGGGGGGTGCGGGGGAAAGTGTGACTCAGAGTGACAATAGATGGGATGACATCTAACGACACATATGACGACCTCGGTGGTCTAGAGGTCTAGCACGCCGCTTTACGGCCGATGCTCGCGGATTCGATTCCTCGCACGGCACAAACATTTTGTATTCATAAGTAGGAGTGAGTGCAATCGCCTTTTATGGGCCAGCACTCTGATCCATACAAAAATGAGATATTGTTGGTCCAGGAACTTTTTCACCGTATCTGAGTGATAACAGCGCCGAGGTGCATGTTGCGTCTCAGATTTTATTCGATGACGTAATACTCCGATAAAGTTGTAATAACAAGCGAATGGATAATAGTTATAGGTCAAATTATTTTAATTTAATTAACTGAAGGTAACGTAGATAACTGTGTTTTGGTTAAACGATAACCACAGGTCATAACAAAATATAGGTAATCAAAATTATGTAATTAGGCAAGGCGCCTATTTTATTTTTACATTTATTGATGGTTTTAATTTTTTTTAAAGGATGGTAATGAAATGGTGCACATGCCTGCGCTAATGGTACACGCTGGCGGGGCACCAGTGGAGAATGATAGGCCGAGTATTAGGTTAGGTCAGTTAGACCATCGTGGTAAATTCACCAGGATAGTTTTCGGTTGATCGGTCAGATATATAGACCTGTAGCGCTGCGACCTAGATAGATCTAGCCCTTTTTCAAAGTTTGCTACCTAGACTCGTCAGGGACAAGAATTGAAGGATATTCTTAGGAACAATCGTTTTCATCTCAAAGAAAGAGTGTAAACTTTCCAAAGGAGATATTTCGTTTATGCATGAGTGGGCTACAACCACATAGGATGTGTAGTGGCGTTTCCTCTTCAGTTTGGCAGAATCTGCAGACTTTTGTCGTGCATAGGCCTAGTTATATTTTATTAGTGTGACTATACATTGGTATATAACACTAACCGTGACCCGTGAGGTACAAGAATTGAATGATATTTTCAGGAGCGCTAGTGTGTAGTGTGTATTTTCTTGTATTACCTCAAGTATAAGAGCAACACGCAAGTTTCTTGCTCGTTCTTCTTGTGATGAGATAGCTTTCCGAATGAGCGGTAGATTAAAAAAAATTAATGTCTATTCAAAAGTGCTTCAATGTAAGTTTATTTATTTGAATAAATGATTTTCTATGAGTGTATTGTGTTGTGTTACCTCAAGATAGTGTGATTTTCCGAATAAGATATTTCGTTGATGCATGAGTGGGCTACAACCACATAAGACGTGTAGCGTTTTCTTTCCTTTCAGCTTGCAAAATCTGTAGATTCTTGATGAGCTCAGGCCTAATTTTGCCATGTGCTTATTCACAAGGCGTGTAACCGTACCCCGAGATTTTAATAGTATCAATTATTTATATGCCATTTCATAACTCGGTTAATTATGTATATTACAATAATCTAATAATAATAATAATAATCTCAAGACAATTCTCACAGCGCCATCTAGACCCAAGTTAAGCTAGCTAAAGCTTGTGTTATGGGTACTAGACAACTGATAGAAATACATAGATATATTTTTTTTTTCGTAAATATATGCATATTATACATAGAAAACACCCAGACCGACACAAACAATCATACTCATGAATACAAATGTTTGTGCCGTGTGAGGAATCGAACCCGCGACCATCGGACGTAAAGCGGTGTGCTAAACCACTAGACCACCGAGGGCGTCGACATTAATAAGGTCGATATTAATAATCTATCTTTTGTTTTTATCTACGTAGGTGGCAAACAAGCACACGGCCAATCTGATGGTAAACTGTTACCGTAGTCTATGGACGCCTGAAAGACCAGGGGCGTCATGTGCGCGTTGCCTTAGAACCTTAATATGTTTTGAAAAGCCAAATGTTGTAGTCTTTAAAAAACACTGTCCGAGATCACTTAGGATCGCTAGAACCTAAGTGATCTCGGACAGTGCGGTTGACGCTAGTCCAGCGTGTGGAGATGTATCCTTGTCTATGATGAGCGGTGTGATTGTAAAAGATATGTGGACATCATGTCAAACAATTATTCAGATCACAGCCCATTGTATATTCGGTAGAACACACAAAGCGATGTAGTTTCGCCTCAAGCAGGTTCGATACTTGAAAGATCTGCATCATTGACAATTCTCATAGCACGTCTCTGAACCGAGTGAAAAGGACAGGAAAAATTGTATGTAAAAACAAGTCTATGTATTATAAGTGGCGTCTCCATTCTCACAGCCGTGTCGATATTATGTCTGTCTGTCTCGTCCGGCGACAGTCAATGTTCAAACAAACCACGTTCACAACATTCAATATACGTGTATAGACAAAACATGTTGAATATTCGGTCTCGGTGGTCTGGTAGTTTAGCACACGCCTTTACTTCCGAGGATACGGTTTCGATTCCTTGCACGGTACAAATATTTGTATTTGTGATTATGATTTTTTGTATTGGTATGGGTGTTTTCTATGTATAATATGTATTTACGAAAAAAAATGTATCTATGTACTTGTATTAGTTATCTAGTATCCATAACACAAGCTTTAGTTAGCTTAACTTGGGTCTAGATGGCGCTGTGTGAATTGTCCTGAAATTATTATTATTATTAATGGAAGTAACATTGTAAATCACCTACAATGACTCTAAAATAGGGTTGCCAGATTTCTGCGCGGAAGAATGCTAACCCGACTTCCCGACTCTGGCAATGGCGCTCTAGGTACACCGTGTGGTTTTTTTATTGGCTATATATTACTAGCTGTTCCCGCGACTTCGTCCGCGTGGAATTTAACTTCATTTTTCTAAAATAAAAGTAGCCTAAGTTACTCCTTATTACATCAGCTACCTGCCAAAAAAAGTCCCGTCAAAATCGGTTTAGCCATTTCAGAGATTAGCCGGAACAAACAGACAAACAACATTTTGTTAAATGCTATTTTAGTGTATTTACCGTATTTATATTCATATGCATGTAGTAAAAAAACAGTACTCTATGTAAATATCACAAATTGAAGTATTTTTATAGTCAATTCCGAGGATTAAAATATTAAAATAATAAATGTAAGTGTGGAAAAATAAATAAATAAATATCTGTTTGATTGTTGATCTGTATAAATCTTATTTTTTTTTTTGTTTCGGTTTTTCCCTTTTTAGGGAAAGGCAAAAGGACTCAGCCCATACAGCCATTGTCTTCAGTAATATTTTCTTATGTTGAAAATTTGTGGAGATAAATGAAACGAAAAATGATGGAATTTTCACATCTCTAACAATATTTTTATTCTTAAAACAAATGAGTGCGAAGCGCTTTCGAAATTTAAAATAAATACAAAGAAGTTTTTATGTCTCGTACACTATCTATATATCTGTTTGCTAACAAGCAATACATATGCACCGTAAACGTTGGTGATATAAGGACATATTTTTTTAAAGCCACATTATAATCAAAATATATATACAAAAAATAAAAAAAGTATCACTTAGGGATATGAAAAGTAGTCGATTCTCAGAACTACTAAATATGCATACAAAATTGCATAAAAATCGGTTAGGCCGTTTCGGAGGAGTATGGTAACTAACATTGTGACACGAGCATTTTATATATGTATTTACGAAAAAGTAGGAAATATAAGGTCCCCTTGGAGGTAGAATTAATCAAAATCCTTTCTTAGCGGATGCCTACGTCATAACATCTACCTGCATGCCAAATTTCAGCCCGATCCGGCCAGTGGTTTGGGCTGTGCGTTGATAGATCTATGTATGTCAGTCAGTCACCTATGAGTTATATATATTTAGATTTATACTTATTCCCATAAAATAGTAGAAAATGTAAAATGTATATGTAAATAATTAAATCGTTTATTATTTTTATTATATTATATTCACCTTAACCTGTTCTCAAACTTTGGCTCTGACCATCCGTTTGAAATGATCAACTTGTCTTGTATTTTGTGACTATACACATTGTACTTTGTATCACTGCATATATAAATATAAAACTTCTTGATAATATCACTGTTCACACATTTATATAAATATATCAGGTATCTGTTATTGGCCTAAATAATCAAGTAATCTATATTATATGAAATTACTAATGTTTTGTCACCACAAGCTTACCAGCTTTACTAAAAATTTAATATTTATTATATTCTAATCCTTTAACAAAAGAAAAAAAATGAGTACGATCTCCTCCAATCAATTAGAAATAGAAATAGAAATAGAAATAGAAATAGAAATAGAAATAGACATAGAAATAGAAATAGAAATAGAAATAGAAATAGAAATAGAAATAGAAATAATATTTATTCAAATAAACTCATTACAAGCGCTTTTGAATAGTCATATTTTGATTCTACCACTCATTCGGAATGCAGATTCATCACAAGAAGAATGAGCAAGAAATTCTGCGTCCAATTCAAACATACATCGAAGTTATGATGGCATCAGCTGATGTTCGAATTAATCTGATGGCACCCTCAGAATAAATCGGTGTCCATAAGAGCGCCCAATAATTACATCCAAGCACGAAGACGAAACTTGTTTGATGTTCCATGGAGAAGAACGGAGCTGGCCAAACAGGCGCCTATTTCTCTGGCATTGAGTCTACTCAACGGTGTAGTTAGTCGTTTTCCAGATCTAGACATATTTATTTGTAATTTGCTGGAGTTTCGTAGGATGGCAGTAGATTATTTAAGTAGTATGGAAAATTAAGATTATTATTATTGTTATTTTTTTTTTCTTGTGTAATTAGTGTATGTATTAGTAACTAGGACAGATGGCCGTTGGGGTAGTAAAGTCCTCGAGTGGCGACCGGAAGACGCAGCGTGGGAAGGCCTCCAGCAAGGTGGACCGACGATTTGGTCAAGATCGCTGGAAGGCATTGGATGCGATCAGCGCAGGACCGATCGTCGTGGAGATCTTTGGGGGAGGCCTATGTCCAGCAGTGGACGTCTTCCGGGCTGCGATGATGATGATTAGTAACTAGTGTTTTATAAGTGTGTGCATATGTATACAATCTTCCTAAGTGGGCATATTGGGAAACTGAAGTGAGCTTTACTCACTTAGTGTGATGTAAATAAATAAATAAATAAACTCGTATCCGTTAGGCAGGAGATGACCAACCGCTCCACAAGTCCTACCTTTGGTTTTGAGGTACATCTGTACTGGCCTCCTATCGTTTGGCTAGCTGTAGATGTTCGAATTCCCTAACGTTCAGATTAAAGTCGTATTTCTCAGGCGGGAGTTCGCCTGCAGCCGCTCCATAAGTCCTTTTTGTTTGTATCATCTGCACTAAAAGGGCGAGTGCCATCTGCACTCGCTCTTTATAGTCCGGTGAAGCTGTAAAGGCCAGCTGCGGCCAACATAGTCGGCAACAGTCAAGAGCCCAGGCAGACGATTGCACTATTGTATTTTTTTTCGGACTACTCTAATGCAGTTATCCGCAGCTGGCCTTTACAGCTTCAGCGGACTATAGGGGGCGTGCAGATGGCACTCCAAACCAAAGGAAGGACTTATGGAGCGTTTGAAGGTAAACTCCCGAATTTAGTCTGAGGGCACCGCTAGGGGTTCGAACCTCGGCTCAGGCCATCGTAATTTCGATAGCCGTTTAAATTGGACGGGTGATCGATCGGCGGGTTCCAATATCATCCATAAAAAACCGCGGAAGGACTTATAGCGGCTGAAGGCCAACTTCCGCCTGACGGATACGACTTTAGTGTAATGGCACCGCTAGGGGTTCGAACCTCGGCTCAGGTCGTCGTAATTTCGATCCCCATTTGAATTGGACGGGGGATCGCAAGGAAGATTGCGTTATCATCCATAAAAAAAAGTACGAGAGTACAATGCAATGGAAGCAGTTGAGTACAAATTCCTGACCCCGTGGACTTGATATAGTTACAGACAATAATACACAGATTTATACACAATTGATAAATATTAATTGATTAGATAAGGCGAGCCGTAAGCGTGTCGCTATGCGGATCGCGTTCGTTGCGGAGATAAATGCAACACCTTGTGCACATTACAACCGACGTGTTGCCATATCAGTACAGTACCAGGGCGACCGAGCTTGGCTCGACAACTGTTTTTTATTTGGGTAATCAATACCTTATTATTATAATTAACTGTTTCCCGGGACTTCGTACACGTGGAATTTAACTTTCATTTTCAAAAATAAAAGTAGCCTAAGTTACTCTTTATTACATCAGTTACCTGCCAAAAAAATGTAGTCAAAATTGGTCCAGCCATTTCAGGGATTAGTCGGAACAAACAGACAGACAAACAAAAATTGTAAAAAATGATATTTTGGTACCGGTACCGTATTTATATTCACATGTATGTAATAAAAAAGAGTTGTTTCAATATTACAAACAGACACTTCAATTTTATTTATATGTATAGACGTACGTATATATTTTATTTATATGTACGGACATGAATATAAGTGACAGATTGACAGATAAGGTGTATAGAATTTAAGGGCGTGGTAAACTATAGAAAAAAAACAATTATTACATCATGGTTCAAAATAGATATTATTTACAGGATGCAACTCAAAGGTAACAAGCTGAAATTAATGAATACTTAATGAAAAATATCATTATTCATTATATAAATATCATTATTAATGAAACAGTATAAAACTAAGTCGCAGCAGCTGTCTGTACGCTTTTATTTTTTTAATTACGCAAAGGATTTTAATATCTTCACCGTTGCCTCACAGTACATTTATGAAAATATTATGTATACAAGGAAAAACTTAGATAGTTTCAAGAAACTTAAAGACTGTACAAGTAGAAAAATACGCAATAAAAATAAGTTAATTTTACCTAAATGCCGTCTACACAAAGTTAGTACTTCATTTTATTGTAATTGCGTAAGATTCTATAATAAACTGCCAGAATCTACGCTAAATCTGATAGAGAGGCAATTCAAATATTATATTAAACAAATTTTATGTAAAAAAGCTTATTATAGGATAGATGAATTTATAGATGATAGCAATATATAGCAAGTATAAGTTTATTTGGGGACAACGTTATAATTTATTTTTCGTAGTGCTTTGTTGATATATGATAGCGTAGCGGCTTTTGTATTGATTGGCGTATGCATCCTCATGTAAAGTGCGAATACTGTAACTTTTAAGTAGCTGTGACGTGGTCGAGTGGAATGAGTAGTCATGCTCACTAAAATGTCCAGACATGTGGCGGCGTGGTGGGCCGGGTCATTGGGCTCCCTAAAATATGGTCGAGCGCAGTGATGGCTGGCTCATCCGACATACTCGTGAACGAGTGCTGCTTATAGGGACTGGTCTGCTCTTATCACTACGACTGATTTAATCTTATTATATATTTATATTGGACCCAAAATAATAGTGCTGGTTGGTAGTCGTTTCGACTTGTAAATGTGAACTTACAAGGATTATTTAAAAGAGCAACACACAAGTTTCTTGCTCGTTCTTCTTGTGATGAGACAGCTTTCCGAACGAGTGGTAGATAAAAAAAATTGTTATGACTATTCAAAAGTGCTAAAATTAAGTTTATTTGAAAATGATTTTCTATTCTATTCTAATGCAGTTTCCAGCAATAGATAGAGTGATTCCAGAGGAAGGTTAGGTTAGTTAAGAATAGAATAAACCGAGAGATTCAAGTATTTGTAATGCATACGAAGCCGGGATGTGTCGCTAGTATACAATAAAATCACATACTAATGAATACAAATGTTTGAGCCGTGCGAGGAATTGAACCCGCGACCATCGGTCGTAAAGAGGTGTGCTGGACCGCTAGACCACCGAGATCGACATAGTAGAAGACAACTTATATATAAATATTTGTAATTTCTAATAAATCAACCGATTATGATGCGGATTAGTCTGTAAAAAAGCTGACGTGATTACGTTGCTTCTCAGTTGTAAGTTTTTAAGATCTATTCAAATGTTTGATGTATTAATACATTTTATAGGTTACGAAATCAATTTACCAATAGTAATTTTAAAACTTTAAAAATTTTAAACTTCGTGTTTAATATAGGTTTAATACTGGGTATTAAGACAGCTCGTGACCACGGATAGTGTAACCTAGTCGAAATATCGAGAGGTAAATACCTTTATCTATACATATAAATAAAACTGGAGTGTCTGTT
The DNA here is from genome assembly GCF_030625045.1 of Achroia grisella. Classification (NCBI taxonomy): domain Eukaryota; kingdom Metazoa; phylum Arthropoda; class Insecta; order Lepidoptera; family Pyralidae; genus Achroia; species Achroia grisella. The sequence goes on from NW_026712692.1 coordinate 63,818, forward strand.
TGTAATATTGAAATAACCGTTTTTTACTACATGCATATGAATATATATAAAATAACATTTTTTATAATTTTTGTCTGTCTGTCTGTCGGTCTGTTTGTTTCGGCTGATCTCTGAAATGGCTGGACCGATTTTGACGGGACTATTTTTGGTAGGTAGCCGACGTAATAAGAAGTAACATAGGCTACTTTTATTTTAGAAAAATAAAGTTAAATTCCAGTTATATAATAATAAAAATTGGATACATGCTGTACATAAATGTACCTATATAATGTAAATATAACTATATCTAACTATGGTTTTAATACAATGAATGTATAATAATAACTAAATACATATTACATTATAATATTTGACGTCGTTTGTAATATTTTTGTAATAAACTTTTGTAAGGCATCATCAAGCAGGTAAGCAGACATCACGCGAAGGTTTCCCCAAAAATAACACCAAACATTTTTGTGTCAAATCTATACATATAAATAAAATTAGTGTCTGTTTGTAATATTGAAATAACCGGTTTTTTTACTAAATGCTTATGAATACACCAAAATAACATTTTTTTACCATTTGTCTTCTGCTGTCGTCTGTTTATTCCGGCTAATCTCTGAAATGGCTGGACCGATTTTGATGGGACTTTTTTTGGCAGGTAGCTGAATTAACAAGGAGTTTTTTTAGAAATATAAAGTTAAATTCCACGCGGACGAAGTCGCGGGTACTGCTAGTTGACAATACGAGTCAGTTAGTAGAAACATTGCGTACGGTTTCTATGTTAATTGTCGCACGCCTAATCCTTGTTAATGAGTATTTACTTAGAACAAAATTTATTTAAAAGACCATCACGTAAGTTTCTTGCTCGTCCTTCTTGTGATGAGTCTGAATTCTAAATGAGTGGTAAATAGAAAAATGAATATTCAAAATGTGCTATGTTATTGTAAAGTTTCATTAAAATCCGTTCAGTAGTTTTTGCGTGATAGAGTAACATCCATTCATCCATACTCACAAACTTCCGCATTTATAATATTAGTAAAATATTAATAAATACTTTTGACTGACTTTCATCACATATCTTTAATTTCTATTTTAGATGATGATGAATCATCTAAAATAGATGAACATGATGTTAGCGTAAAAGACATCAACGCGTATTTAACAGTTAAATTGGGGCAATGAAACAGTTGTCATTAATATTACTACCTGGATATATTACCGAATATCTAACTGTATCATACGCAAATAAATTTCATTTCATTTCTTTGCATAAAACACAGCTAGTGGTCGACTATAGCTAGTGTAACAAGAATGGTCATAAACCACCATCTATCTCCTTAAAACAAACGAACCACCATCTATCTTCATAAAACAGAGTTAGTAACAGAGAGCTAGTGGTCGACTATAGCTAGTACAGCAAGAATGGTCATTGACCACCATTTATCTCCATAAAACAGAGTTAGTAACAGAGAGCTAGTGGTCGACTATAGATAGTATAGCAAGAATGGTCATAGACCACCATTTATCTCCGTAAAACAGAGTTAGTAACAGAGAGCTAGTGGTCGACTATAGATAGTATAGCAAGAATGGTCATAGACCACCATTTATCTCCATAAAACAGAGTTAGTAACAGAGAGCTAGTAGTCGACTATAGATAGTATAGCAAGAATGGTCATAGACCACCATTTATCTCCATAAAACAAAGTTAGTAACAGAGAGCTAGTGGTCGACTATAGATAGTATAGCAAGAATGGTCATAGACCACCATTTATCTCCATAAAACAGAGTAACAGAGAGCTAGTAGTCGACTAGATCCATTATAGTTACTATTTCATTAAACGGTCGCCTACTTCAGAACGTGATCAAACGACTTCGCCACTATATAATAATATACCAAACAAAAATATATACATACAGTGATAACCTTCTTTATAGCTTGCCCGATATGGTTAAATTTATATTATTATCGATGTATTTTGTGTTAGTCATATCACACGGAAATCTTACACGTGTATTAGATATAGTATGTTTACACCTAACATATATAAGTGTTATGTACCTACCTATTTACATTCATATTCATAATATCTGTAGCGAACTCCTTGATTGGTTTTTATACTATTTTTAAATTATATAATAATATTCTTTGACATATTAGAATAGGATAGAAATAATCTTTATTCAAATAAACTTAATATAAGCACTATTGAATAGTCAAGTTTTTTATTCTACCGCTTATTTGGAATGCAGATTCATCACAAGAAGAATAAGAAAGAAACTTGTGTGTTGCTCTTTTAAATAAATATTGATTTACTTATATTTAATTAACAACAAGGATTAGGCATGCGACAATCAACGTAGAAACCGCTACGCACTTAATCTCTGTTCAATCAGATAACATTGTCAGCGCTATGAATTTTAAGTTAGATATTTTCTACAAAAACATTATTATCATTTATAAATTCTTCAATTTTATAATAAGCTTTTTTACAAAGAAAATATTTTATGACACTATGGGCTTGATCTGGATTATATGATCTGCCTATACAATATATTTATGTATGTATACAGCCATAACACGTTTGAATTTTTTTTCTGGCAAATTGAGTACAGACTCTGAGAGTTTGCTTATGCAATTTCCATAAAACGAATTACTGACTTTCGTCAAACGGCACTTATTGTACACTTTCTATTATATATCGCTGTCATACTAGTGGCATTTTATTTAATCTCCGTATTTTCCTCATTAAAACCCTCAGCACCTCTCACTCATCAGACACATTTGATACCTCAGCTTCAATATCTTTATTCATGTAGGTCTATTACAGACTGTTATGATATGTCAAATCTACCGTCAGTTTGGAATGATTTCGAAACGAGAAAGAACTGACAAGAAACTCAGCTTGTATTTTTTAAAAATAAATGTTGTACATGTTTACAATAATACAGATTCATTTAAATTCAAATTTGGGAGAATTGAGTGATCACCAGCATATGCTATTGCAAAAAACCAAATATCTAATCAGTGTTCGCAACCTTATATATTCGGGATTAATTTGCAATTATTAAATTTATTTTTAGGTAAGGTCCAAGATGCTGACGTGTACACAGAAGCGTTGCCTTCCATAATAAATAAAATATGAATATTTTTGTCATTGTATAGGTAAAAGTAGTATATAAAGTATAATAGTTTTAAAATATAAACGTGTTCAAAATACGAGCTGAGCTCTCAAGTTTCAGTTTCCTTAAAAGATTGCTTTCGGCAATGAAGCCGCCTTATTGTAACTACACATGTGTTATTTAATACTAGCTGTGCCAAATTGTGAAATTTGTAGCCTATGTTATTCTGATCTAAATCCGTTGTCACGATGTGTTAACTCTTTTTATAATCCCCCACTGGTGCGGGGTGGCTCATCCCCAGCGTCAACCGTTAGCGCACGTGTAATACTGCACCATTTCATCAATATATATATATATATATATAGCTGACCCTGCAAAGTTGTATTGCAATATGACTTAAAACCGATATTTAAAAATAAGGGTTGGTGATAGAAAAGTAAAAATTTATGTTTGCATGTTTTTTTAATTCCTATTTTTTTAACCTCTATTTTTAATATCCTTTTTAATTTATATGGCTAAACTACGTTTACTGGGTCAACTAGTGTATATATATGATGCAGTACAGTAGGAATATACTGGGGGGAAAAGGATTGTTAGTAATGTGGACTGCTGATCTTATTGCTAGCAATGTACCATGTCAGGTTGACCTCCACATGGTTCCCCCTGGAAACCATCGTGATAAATTCATGGTGAAATTGTCACGATGGGCTAACTGACCTGACCTCATGCGCATCTTATCATCCTCCACTGGTGCCCCGCCAGCGTAAACCGTTAGCGCAGACGGGTGCACCATTCCATTATCATCCATAAAAAAAAAGTAGGAATCTACTATGTATTGATACTAGTAAATAGAATAAATAAGATGCAACGTCTAGACTTAAACGGTCAAATAAGACACAACTCTGCCAAAACCACTGTGACCTGTATGACCGGGCAGCGAGTAATACGTTTACCTCACGAGACTAGAGCAGGGATGTCAACTGTACGAGGAATTTCGTACTAGTATGAGATCTCTGGTCTTGGGTACGAGGACATTTTCACTTCGTACAAGTTTGTATACAAGTACGAGATCTTTGGCCTTGGGTACGAGGACATTTCCACTGCTTACAAGTTTTTATACAAGTACGAGATCTTTGGCCTTGGGTACGAGGACATTTTACTTCGTACAAGTTTGTATACAAGTACGAGATCTTTGGCCTTGGGTACGAGGACATTTCCACTGCTTACAAGTTTGTATACAAGTACGAGATCTTTGGCCTTGTGTACGAGAACATTTCCACTGCTTACAAGTTTGTATACAAGTACGAGATCTTTGGCCTTGGGTACGAGGACATTTTCACTTCGTACAAGTTTGTATACAAGTACGAGATCTTTGGCCTTGGTTACGAGGACATTTTCACTTCGTACAAGTTTGTATACAAGTACGAGATCTTTGGCCTTGGGTACAAGGATATTTCACTTCGTACAAGTTTGTATACAAGTACGAGATCTTTGGCCTTGGGTACGTTTGACGTTTTAACCTAGTACGAGAGGGGGGAAGGGGATTGTTAGCAATGGGTACTAGTAACTCCCATTGCTAGCAATGTACCATGTTAGGTCGACCTCCACGCGGTTCCCCCTGGAAACCATCGTGATGAATTCTAGGTGAATTTGTCATGATGGGCTAACTGACCTGACCTCATGCTCATCTTATCATCCTCCACTGGTGCCCCGCCAGCGTAAACCGTTAGCGCAGGCGGGTGCACCATTCCATTATCATTCACAAAAAAAAAAACCTAGTACGAGATATTGACTTCCGAAAATTGCTCCAAATATTGTACGAGGTTAGAGAGCTGTTGCGGGTGAATGATACTATGTTGTTGGTCGAGACGATGTATATTACAGATGAAAATAAACTGACAATATGTACATAGAAATAATGATCTTATATACTAAATAACAATAGGAAAATGTAAGGTGGGGTGACACAGTTTAGACACAGCAGTGCTTAGTAGACAATATTGAATTTGTCTTACTAGACATTATTAAATGCAATTATTATTTTGATGTATCTAGGTTACTGTGTCCCATAAGGGGTAATACTAATAGTAATAACCCTGGACAATTCACACAGCGCCATCTAGTCCCAAGCTAAGTAATGTTTGTGTTATGGGTTACACTACTATTAGATATATTTAAGTGCATTTTTTTAGTAATTATTTGTTTTTTATACCTTATTGAACAAAAAAAACTTTTGTACAACGGGCGAGATACAGTATAATCAGAAAGTGTAGTGGGGTATTAGTAGCGAGAACTGTTTTAAATTTACATTTACAAACATAACATACATAGAAAACACCCAGACAGATACAAAAAAATATATTCTTGAATACAAATGTTTATACCGTGCGAGGAATCCAAAACGTGACCATTAGGAAGCAAAGCGGTGAGCTAAACCGCTATACCACTGAGGTCGTCAACATACGATATTTTATTAGATTTTGTACATATTTGTACGAGGTTTTTTTTTGTATATGATAATAAAATGGTGCACCCGCCTGCGCTAACGGTTTACGCTGGCGGGGCACCAGTGGAAGATGATAAGATGAAATCTGTGATGAAGTCTGTTTGTAATATTGAAATAACCGTTTTTTACTACATGCATATGAATATAAATACGGTAAATACACCAAAATAGCATCTATAACAAATTTTGTCTGTCTGTTCGTTCCGGCTAATCTCTGAAATGGTTGAACCGATTTCGACGGGACTTTTTTGGCAGGTAGCTGATGTAATAAGGAGTAACTTAGGCTACTTTTATTTTAGAAAAATGAAGTTAAATTCCACGCGGACGAAGTAGCGAGAACAGCTAGTATCCAATAAAAAAACTACACGGTGTAAACTCTACGAGCGCCATTGCCAGAGTCGGGAAGTCGCGTCAGCATACTTCCGCGCCGAAATTTGGCAACCCTATTTTGGAGTCATTGTAGATGATTTACAATGTCACTTCCATTGTTTTTTTACTGCGGCACTTGCTTAATTATACTTCACCTGATGGTAAGTGACGGTAAAGCTATGAGATGAGACATGGCTGCTAATATTCAAATACAAATTAAAAATATTTTTTTCATGTTGCAATTTAGCCGCTTATGAACGTAAAATTTTTTATATTATAAATTTTTCTCTACCGTTCAGTTCAGTATATATATCCAATTGAGAAGAAGTGGCAAGTAACTAAATTGAATTACTTTTTTCTTTAAAAGCCAGTTTATTTACAATGTATATTTAGTGTTCAACGGATCCAATAAAATAATACCACTTCCTTTTATCCAGTAGTGTTTAATATTAAGTAATTTACAAAATAAAAAATGAATTATTAATACGCCATCTTATGGTATCAAACTTTTGTTATAATAGAATAGAATAGAAAATCATTTATTCAAATAAACTTATATTGAAGCACTTTTGAATAGTCATTACATTTTTTTTAATCTACCGCTCGTTCGGAAAGCTGTCTCATCACAAGAGGAACGAGCAAGAAACTTGCGTGTTGCTCTTTTAAATGATTTTATTATTACTTTACATTTTTAAGTTTAAGTGTGTGAATACAAACCACCAATTAGTATTAATTCAATTAAATACTCAAATAGAAAAAATATTGAATATATAACCAACTGGTTAAACAATTAATAAGAGGAAATCAGTCATAGTGATTAGAGCAGACCAGTCCCTACAAGCAGCACCCGTTCACGAGTATGACGGATGAGCCAGCCATCACTGCGCTCGACCATATTTTAGGGAGCCCAATGACCCGGCCCACCACGCCGCCACAAGTCTGGACATTTTAGTGAGCATGACTACTCAAAACACTAGACCACGTCAAAGCTACTTACAATTGCCATCTGATAGTTATAGTATTCACATTTTACATAAGAATACATGCGGCAATCAATACAAAAACCGCTACGCTTTCATTAATTTTCAAATTTCGAATCATTACGCAAATAAATAGTAAAATATACTTAGATGGCCAATGAGGTTTTATATTCATACTTAATAATTTATATAGGTGTCTATGTCTAACATTAAATGAAAATCCCGTACATGAACAACTATTGCCATGCACGCTCGTCATTCAAGTAATCGTTTAGTGAGTAGGCTTTGCTCAGTAAATATGATTTAACTGATATTTTGAATTCATTTAAAGGTAATTCCACTATATCCTTTGGTATCTTATTGTAATCTGGAATGGTGGACAAACTGCTGGCAATATACCACCACCACGGAAGGACCTAGAGTAGACACTGTCATTAATATCTGGTGACTTCACTACGACATGTTAAGTTCTAGAATGAGCTGCGTATCAAGATATTCAGGAGAGATTACAAATGTATTTGTTTAAAGACTATTTACTTTAGAATATTAATATTATTGTTATGTTTTATTTTTACAGCTTTTGCTGGGGTTTCACGCTTTGTGGCGTATACCATACTTGTTGGCCAAAACCAAGTGCAGTGTGTGTGTATGTGTGTGTGTGTGTGTGTGTGTGTGTGTGTGTGTGTGTGTGTGTGTGTGTGTGTGTGTGTGTGTGTGTGTGAAAGTAGTTATTGTGAGCCTTTTAATTTACGTGACAGATGTTATATCATTTACGGCTATTTCAGTATTCAAAATGGCGGCCTGGCATGCATAAAGCTACTATAACGTAGGCATTCCCTAAGAAAGGATTTTGATAAATTCCACCCCTACGGGGATAAATTAGCGCGAGCGAAGCCGCGAGCAAAAGCTAGTATTATATATCTCCCTTTGATGGGGTGTTAAACTTGTCATTGCGGGTGAATATCACCGAACAATGACAATTATAAAAGACATGATTATGATGACAAAAAATTGCGGACTATTCTACACGTGTTTAGAATTACAGCTTTTGGAGAAGATGGAAGTAAGTGGGTGAAGCTGTAATATTTTGAGGCTAGAGTGTAAGGATGTCGGAATGACATAGCAACATATTATTATTATATATTTTTTTTTAAGGAGAGGAGATGGCAACATACCCCGGCAGAAGCACAGTCGGCCGGGGTTCAGGGCCCCAGGGAGAGAAACCGGCGTACAATGCGGGCAGAATCTAACAGCACCGCTTTCTGCATCTTTCCCGGGAGTGAGCCGCCTCGGAATCCCATCCGTCTGAGATGTTGTTCCAGATTGGTTGGGATAAGACCGTTCACCGACATAACGATTGGAATGATTTATTATTATTATTTTTTTCCTTTTTTTTCTCTTCTTTTATGTATTTAAAAGAAGGTAATACTCACCTACACGGGCCTTAGCCAAGTGTGGGAAAAGTTGTGCTGGGTGAAGATATTGTTGAGGAGGTTAAGAATTTTCTGGTTATGCGACAGGTATTTAATATCGTGGCTTTCTGTAGGAGATATGTTTTCGATGGATGAATGTTTAATGTTTGCAGACTATTTTGAAGTGTTTTGGGTACAATACCCGTAGAAGAAAGTACAATAGGTATATTATGTACAGTATCAGCTCGCCATTGTGTTCTTACCTCTATTGCAAGATCCTGATATTTTGAAACTTTATCTGAAATGGTAGATTGTATTATTATTATTATAATAATCCCATATCCACCTTTATCTACGAGTTAATTATATATAAATGCGTGAGAGCATGAACTCTACAATTATTATCTATTTATCACACATAGTTCATGCTAACTTTGGCTATTATTATATTCTATTTATTTATATCAATACGGCGTCAGTATGACGTCGAGATATTGCTAATTAAAGACGACTAAATTAATTGTCAAACTGTAAAATATGTACCACAATAGTTATATACAATACTAGCTACTCGCCCCGGCTTCGCACGGGTGTACATGTATTATATATATAAACCTTTCTCTTGAATCACTCTATTCAAAAGAACCGCTTCAAAATCCGTTGCGTAGATTTAAAGATTTAAGCATAGATAGGGACGGACAGACAGCGACAGCGACTTTGTTTTATACTGTGTAGTGATTATATATATATATTTTCTTTCAAATAACTGCAACACAGTTTTTGTAAACTAATGTAGTTGTTTACGTTTAATATATTATTGTTATAACTTTGTTTTTGGTTTAAATAAATTCTTTAATTCTTTAATATATATTGTCAAATTGTACAAAAACTGTCCGCTGGTTGCCCGAACATACAAACATTTGTCTTCAAGAGTATAATTGTGTGTATCTGGGTATTTTTTACGTTATATTGTTTTATAGATTGTATTAACATATCACTATTTAAAAATATAACTTTACAACAATTATTAAAATAAAAGCAACACGCAAGTTTCTTGCTCGTACTTCTTGTGATGGGACAGCATTCCGATTAAGCGGTAGATTCAACAAATAAGTAATGACTTTAAAAAGTGCTTAGACACAAGTTTATTTCTATAAAAATATCTATTCTATATATATTACGTATGTAATCAGTTATCTAGTACCCATAACACAAGCTCTGCTTAGCTTGAGACTAGATGGCGTTGTATGAACAGTCCAGAAAAAAACTATCAATGTTTTTAATAGGTCGAGTCGTGGGATTGACGTCGAGATATCTCTAATCAAAGTCGCTAAGAAAAATTAACAAACAACTAACAAAGAGTGTACTGTTTATTTACATTCGATATCTATATATAATCACTATTTTTGTTTGTGACGTTTGCTCAAATTTAGAATAATAGCTTGTTTTTCTAGAACGGCAAACAAATTCATTATCCATAAATACACGATGGTAGGTGGTAACAGTCGCATATAGACAAGAACGAGCTGTTCTTGTCTTAACGTCTTCAAGTAAAGCGAGTGATGTTTTTTTATTGGGTTGTTAGGGTTATTGTCAGGGTAGCACCTGTAGCAATGCGACCTACATAGATCTATTGTGCTCGCCCTTTTCCAAAGATCACTCTAGACCCGTCAGGGACAAGAATTGAAGGATATTCTTAGGAGCGATGATTTTTATCTCCTCGGGATAGAGTGTAAACTTTCCAAAGGAGATTTCGTTTATGCATGAGTGGGGTACAACCACATAGGATGTGTAGTGGCGTTAAACGTTAAACATTAAATGAAAATCCCGTGCATGAACAACTATTGCCATGCACGCTCGTCATTCAAGTAATCGTTTAGTGAGTAGTAACAGGTAACCCTTGCTCAGTAAATATGATTTAACAGATGTTTTGAATTTATTTAAGGGTAATTCCAATATATCCTTTGGTATCTTACTGTAAATTTTTATACCTATTGACTTTTTCTAAACGATACTTGGGGACAGCAAGTTTGTCTTTAAATCTAGTATTAATATAATGAATATTGTCGTGTTTTTTATCCTGTAAATTCATTATCTAATCTGCACTCTACAACTGACACAGCTTACAAACAAGCTGCTTGGAGGCTGAACTATGCAAGAACTCCTGTGAAACTTTTAATCTGTGTAATTGGACCTTTATGTTATACTATATGTTTCCATTTATATTATACTAGCTTTTGCCCGCGGCTTCGCTCGCGTTAATTTACCCCCTTAGGGGTGGAATTTATCAAAATCCTTTACGTCATAATAGTCACCTTTGAGTTATATATATTTAGATTGCATTAAAACATGTAGGTATTAGGGCTAGCGATTTATTAGCGACTAGCTAGAAAAAGACTCACCACTGACGTTTATGTTATATAATGTTATAAAATCCTTCCCCTTACCTGTAACAGAAAATAAATCACTTTATTTTTCATACATTTCATGTTTTATCTAATACTAGTTGTAGACGCATCTTCGTCTGCGTGGAATTTAACTTTATTTTTCTAAAATAAAAGTAGCATAAGTTACTCCTTATTACATCAGTTAACTGCCAATAAAAGTCCCATCAAAATCGGTCCAGCCATTTCAGAGATCAGCCGGAACAAACTGGCAGACAGACAAAATTGTAAAACATGTTATTCTGGTGTATGTACCGTATTTATATTCATAGGCATGTAGTAAGAAATGGTTATTTCAATATTACAAACAGACACTCCAATTTTATTTATATGTATAAATACGTTAGTTGGAGACTAGCGGATGATGATGATGGGATGATAATGAAGACCTCAGATAGCTTATCATAAATTCGTGTAACGACAGCCTCGGTGATTTAGTGGTTTAACACCGCTATACTTTCGATGGTCGCGGGTCCGATTCCTAGCACAGTACAAACATATGTATTCATGATTATTTGTATCGGTATGAATGTTATCTAAGTATATCATTGTCATTACGTCAATGCCTTAAAGAATCAAATATCCTCACCGTTGCCTCACAGTACATTTATGAAAATATTATGTATACAAGGAAAAACTTAGATAGTTTCAAGAAACTTAAAGTCTGTACAAGTAGAAACTTACGTAATAAAAATAAGCTAATTTTACCTAAATGCCGTCTACACAAAGTTAGTAATTCATTTTAAGTTAGTATTTCTATATTATGTATACATATTTTTTTATTTAAATAACTTTAATGCGCGTCATACATAAGTAAAAAGTAAAAAGTACATATGGCGGACATAACACCTAATGGCATTTTCTACCAGGCAACCATGAGTTGAACAGAGATAAGTTGTTGGTGGCGAGTACATGTGTATTTACATACGAGCGCAGTGGTGGCTGGCTCATCCGTCATACTCGTGAACGGGTGCTGCTTGTGTGGACTGGTCTGCTCTAATCACTATGACTTATTTTCTCTTATTAATTGTTTAACCAGTTGTTGTATATTGAACGTTTTTTCTATTTTATTATTTTATTGAATTAGTGCTAATCGGTGGTTTGTATTCACACACTTAAACTTAAATTGTAAGTAAGAATAAATTATTTAAAAGAGCAACACACAAGTTTCTTGCTTGTTCTTCTTGTGATGAGACAGCATTCCGAATGAGCGGTAGATTAAAAAAAACTGTTATGACTATTCAAAAGTGCTTCAATGTAAGTTTATTTGAATAAATGATTTTCTATTCTATTCTATTCTATTCTATACATGCCTAGTACCCATAACACAAGTTCTGCTAGTTTGGGACTAGGTGGCGTTGTGTGAATTGTCCAGTGATATTATTATATTATATTACAATTATATGAGTAGTGTTTGTTTACTTTTCTTTTCTTTTTTGGACAATCCAAACAGCGCCATCTAGACCCAAGTTAAGCTAGCTAAAGCTTGTGTTATGGGTACTAGATAACTGATACAAATACATAGATATTATTTTTATAAATACATACATATTATACATAGAAAACACCCAGACCGATACAAACAGTCATACTCATGAATAAAAATGTTTGTGCCGTGCGAGAAATCGAACCCGCGACCATCGGTCGTAAGCGGTGTGCTAGACCGCTAGACCACCGAGGTCGTCGTCGAGGTCGTCGGTGTGCTCTCATGCCAGCAATGTGCGAGGATTTTTACACACAAAATAGGCTACATAAGTGACATGCGAGCACATCAACGACAACTGCCAAAGAGTGGAACGCACTTCCAGCTTTTGTGTTCCCGGAGAAATACAACCCCGGATTCTTCAAGTCTATGGTGAATAAAAAAGAATAGAAAGAACTATGGTGAAGAAAAGATATCTTAGGTCTCTCTCACTGATCTCATCCTAGGTCTTGCGATCAGTTACCATCAGATGAGGTAAGACCAAGCGCAATCCCATTATTAATAAAAAAAAATCGGAATTGAAGATAGTCGCCGTGGCCGAAATCGGCCGTGATAACATCATCATCATCATCATCATCATTATTATCAAATTGTCTCCAAAAATTCCCGAACCGAACGCGTCAATTCCGACCTAATACGGATTATGTGCCTATATCACTCAATGGGAATATATTGAACCTTGTTTCAAATTTTAAATATCTTGGACATATTGTTACATCCGTGGCGACCACGGACCGGAAGACGCAGCGTGGGAAGGCCTCCAGCAAGGTGGACCGACGATCTGGTCAAGATCGCTGGAAGGCATTGGATGCGAGCAGCGCAGGACCGATCGTCGTGGAGATCTTTGGTCCCCCTATGTCCAGCAGTGGACGTCTTCCGGGCTGCGATGATGATGATGATGATTGTTACATCCACATTAAAAGATATGGACATAGAACGTGAAAGAAGAGCATTGGCAGTTAGAAGTAATATGTTGGCACGCAGGTTTGCCCGGTGTACAAAACAAGTCAAAATAACACTTTTTAAGGCATTTTGTCAGGTTTTCTACACTGGCGGCTTATGGGTCAACTATACTCAAAAACCTACAATGCTCTTCGCGTTCAATATAACAATGCCTTTCGGGCACTGTTGGGGCTGCCCCGCCACTGCAGCGCGTCACATATGTTTGCGCAAGAGCGCACAGACGATTTCTATGCTATACGGCGGAAGCGCATAACGTCCCTATTAGGCAGAGTGCGGGCGAGTTCCAACAGTGTCCTGAAGACAATTGCTTGTAAAGTAGACTGTCCCATTCTAAGACACTGGGTGGGACAGGTAATATGTTAAAAGTTACATTTTTATTTTATTATATATTTTATTACTAACATAGGATAAGTTATGTCATTAAGCTGTTACTAACACAATGGATCATGTTGTCTGAAATAAAAATCATTATTATTATTATTAATACTATACACTAACAACTGGGTCACCAGCCCCTATGGTCCCCCCTTTGGTTATTACACCGGTATCCTATACAACGATGACTCAGGATACCAAAATGTGGACGCACACGTGACACTTCCTTGTCGCGAGTCTGGGGCTTTTGTTATGGCATTGTGTCAACCCATGACTGGTATATAACCACCCCTGCACCGTGGGGTCGTGATACGGGCACTGTCTCACATCGCAACAGTCCGCAGCTCCGTATCAGTTAGTATATAAGATGGATCCGATCATATAACGAGCAGTCGTGTCGTGCACGCAGCTATAGTGACATGTGTCTGGTTGTATTATTGACAGTGCTTGCTTACGGTAAGGAAACTAATTTGTGTATCAATAAACTGTATCATTCAGTCCTATAATATAACATATTAATAAAAAAGGAAAACATTCTAAAAAGATTTATGGAATGTAATGCGGAAGTAATGTTGCAAATTTTGGGGTACACACGAAAAATCAATATATATTTTTTTAATCATTTTTTTTTTGCGGAACTGTATTTTTTAAAATAATAATGAAATAAGAACCCGGGAATAGTATCAAATAAGTTTGGACAAACCAAACGTGATGATATTTTTACAACTTTAGTTGGAAATCTCGTATTAATAGTGTATGAAACTTAGGAATATTTTAGGGAAATTTTGTCAATTAAAGAAAGTGTTGAACAAGCGTATGTTATACATTTTATACTACGCAATACCTGATTCACTGATTAGTTATGGTCTGAGTGTATATGGATGTACTTTTACTACATATCTAAATGAAATAAAAAAAATACAAACTATACTACTGAAATATTTAATAAATAAGAAAACTAAAACTGTTTTAACGGTGACTATGAAAATTTATTCAAATATTGTAATGATTTTTATAAAATATTAATTAAAAAAAATCATTTTAAAAACTAATAATTTGTGCATTATTTTTTAAATAAAAAAAAACAATCAAAATTAAAATATCTGTATTCATGTAGATCTATTACAGACTCATGATATGCCAAATTTACCGTGAGTTCGGAATAATGTCGAGATGAGAAGAACTGACAAGACACTCAGATCGTATTCTTTTCAAATAAATGTTGTACTTGTTTACTGTGTAATAATACACAGTTATTAAAAATGTATTATTAAGTCATTAATAAATATTCATTAAATAAAAACACGAAAATAGTATCAAACAAAAAGAAATATTCCTGTACACATAAAATATATGTACTATTAAATTTTGTTGAATAAAACAAAAAAGTTTTGTTTATAATAAACATTTAGTGTGCCAATCCATAAATATTTATTAAAAAACAAGCATTTTAATAATTTAACAAGAAATAATAATAATAATAATAATCTCAGGACAATTCACACAGAGCCATCTAGACCCAAGTTAAGCTAGCTAGAGCTTGTGTTATGGGTACTAGATAACTGATACATATACATAGATATATATTTTTTTTGCAAATACATCCATATTATACATAGAAAACACCCAGACCGATACAAACAATCATATTCATAAATACAAATGTTTGTGCCGTGCGAGGAATCGAACCCGCGACCATCGGTCGCAAAGCGGTGTGCTTAACCGCTAGACCACCGAGGTCATCGAAGAAAAAAAAGAAAGAAAATAAGAAAGTCACCAAATAAAAAATACAAATAAATTCAGGATGACACACGAAAATATGACTAATTATGAATCTCCTTTTGAGAAACGTATAATGTTTTTTTAGTACCTAAAAATTAGCAACTTGCAAACAGCTTAGAACAAGTTGTAGATGTAATAAAGGTGTAGAGACAAAAAAATACGAGTTCTGTACACGTGTATTTTATACATATATGGTAATTTATAAAGATTTAGATAAGAGCTCACGCACTTTGATAAAAAATGTGCAAAAATAATTTATTCTTATCCACACAAAAGTCAGCGCAAAATAATCGCTAATGTCAATGAAATAAATCTAGCTTAAAAATTCGCGTATAGAGAAATAATATTGCCTACAGCGGAAGAATGTTTTAAACGTATGAAATTTTATTTACAACTAGCTGTTCCCGCGACTTCGTCCGCGTGGAACTTAACTTTATTTTTTAAAATAAAAGTAGCCTAAGTTATTACATCAGCTACCTGCCAAAAAAGGTCCCGTTAAAATCGGTGCAGCCATTTTAGAGATTAGTCGGAACACGACAGACAGACAAAAATTGTAAAAAATATGATTTTGACGTATGTCCGGTATTTATATTCATATGCATGTAGTAAAAACCTGTTATTTCAATATTACAAACCGACACTCCAATTTTATTTATATGTATAGATGCATGCACTCATTAATACAGATTTGTGTACTGTGCGAGGAATCGAACCCGCGACTATCGGAACTAAAGCGGTGTTCTAGCCACCGGGAACGTCAAACAAATTCTTTGATTGTTTAAATCGTGAACTTTCGCGTTTATAATATTAGTCTAAAGTGTAAGATTTCGTGGCCTATTAACAACAACATATCCCCTCCGATCGATCCCTCATCCAATTCAAGCCGAGGTTAGAACCCCTAGTGGTGCCCTCAGACTAAAGTCGTATCCGTCAGGCGGGAGTTGGTCTTCAGCCGCTCCATAAGTCCTACCTTTGGCTTGTAGTGCCATCTGCACTCGCCCCCTATCGTCCGGTGAAGCTGTAAAGGCCAGCTGCGGCCAACAACATTAGCGTAGTCCGGAAAAAAACTTCAGAAACCGGCAGTAAGCAGCCTCGACCTTACCTATCTCGATGTTGTTTGGGTCAGTACAAATCTCGACTTGTTTATATTTAGAACACGCGCGTGCATCTAATGAGATGATATGCCCAATGATCATATTTATATGCACGCGTGCATGTCTATATTAATAATTCGTCAAGGAGTACGGTAGACTCGAACGAAACCTTATGTGAATAACAGAACATAAAAAAATATTGATTTCAAGTCGACAACATATATCCGCAAAATTCGGATTATGGAGTATTTCGTTAAATTCTAATGACACTGACAAACAAACCGCAGTCGCCATCTTTTCATTTCACTAGCATTTTCTTCGGTCGTTGACGTTTCGCGAAAATATTGTTTTTGACACTTTTTTATGATAAAAGAGTATACAGTTGTGTTTTTCTTTAAATCAAAATTTCTTTAAATGGCCAATTGCGAGATATTGACAATATTTTTTTTATTAATTTGTTTCACGGTTCTGATGGCTGAAGCGATTTGGCTAATTTTAGTCTTGAAATATTCGTGAAAGTCCAGTGAAGGTTAAAACTGTTTTATTATGGGGTTAAAAATTTTATTATGGGGCAAAGAAGCTGATATAAATACAGTATTTATACTGCAAAAGAGGATCATCCGCTCCATTTACGTTATGGGTTCCAGGGAGTCTTTGCGTGAATGTTTTAAAGAATCAAATATCCTCACCGTTGCTTCTCAATACATCTACGAAAATATTATGCCAGAAAAATATTAACAATTTAAAAAAAGTAGGTGATTACACTAATAAAAGCTTACGTAATGTCAACAAACTAGTTTTACCTAAGTGCCGTTTGACGAAAGTTAGTAATTCGTTTTATGGAAATTGCGTAAGGTTTTACAACAAACTCCCTTTGTCAGAAATTAAACTACTCAATTTGTCAGAAATTAAAATTCAAATGTGTCATAAAATATTTTCTTTGTAAAAAAGCTTATTATAAAATTGAAGAATTTATAAATGATAATAATGTTTTTGTAGAAAATATCTAATTTAAAATTCATAGCGCTGACAATGTTATCTGATTGAACAGAGATTAAGTGCGTAGCGGTTTCTATGTTGGTTGTCGCATGCCTAATCCTTGTTGTTAATTAAATATAAGTAAATCAATATTTATTTAAAAGAGCAACATACAAGTTTCGTTTTTATTCTTCTTGTGATGAATCTGCATTCCGAATAAGCGGTAGAATAAAAAAACCTGACTATTCATAAGTGCTTATATTAAGTTTATTTGAATAAAGATTATTTCTATTTCTATTTCTACTTTGATAAAATTTTCAGCGTTCAGAAATTTACTGTGTAACTAAACTTCAATAACCCTTTGATATATTAAATGTGAGACGGAATGAATGTAGCGGGGTCGCTAGTTTTATGCATACAAATTACGTGACACTACTTGTTTATAAATTAATTAATGTACAGGATTCTTCACATTAATTATATTATATTAATTTGTACAGTACAGTATCACAGTGATACGAGCTAGACGGCGGCACATCTTGCCGATAACTAATTTTTTATCAATGGAATACGTGACTATAATTGTTAGAGTCTAGCCACAGATCAATACATTTATGACTAGTCATTTGGAAGACCTTTTGCGCTGACGTAACAATACAAAAGCCATTTTCTTGGCCTTTATAGAACATACTAGCTGATCTGGCAAACGTTGTTTTGCCGTAAAAATTAATATCGCTATTAAAAAATAGGGTGATAGAAGGGTGAAAAATTAGAGTTGTATGTATTTTTGATGCCACATAATAAAATTTTAATAGAATAGAAAATCATTTATTCAAATAAACTTAATTTAAGCACTTTTGAATAGTCATAACAATTTGTTTTTTATCTACCACTCGTTCGGAAAGCTGTCTCATCACAAGAAGAACGAGCAAGAAACTTCTGTGTTGTGTTGCTCTTTTAAATAATCCTTGTAAGTTTACATTTACAAGTCGAAACGTGTGAATACAAACTACCAACCATCACTAATTTTTTGGGTCAAATATAAATATACAATAAGATTAAATCAGTCGTAGTGATAAGAGCAGATTATATAAATAATTACACAATAAGAAGTAAGAGGCTTGCGATAATCAACAGAAACCGCTACGCACTCATTCTTAGAGCAATCAGATAATATTGTCAGCGTTATGAATTTTATTCTCGAGTAACAATAGCTCAAGCTTGTATCACTATATTGACGAAGCATTGCAATGCCAAGTTTCATATTAAGTCTGGACTTATATGACCTAAATGAGTCACTTAGGAATTCAACTTGACCATCATATACTTTAAATAAAAGTATACGAACCCGCTTAATGTTGTGTGATTCCTCGCACTGAGCTATGAGCCATTTTGCATTGCTGTGGCTCTGCTATTTTATGCTTTCTTTGCCTTTTTACTATTATAATAAAAAATATACCCTTAATATTTTTTGTTTATTCACTTCTACGAGGCATGACCTTTGATTAATAACTCATGAGTTATCACAGGCGTTACATGATAACGTGATGGCTATTCGTATATATATACGTGGACAGTTCGTGTTATATATTTTCTTTAAGACATTGTCCTTGCTTCTCCACATAACATGCCCAAGAATACTACTGAGTTTTTTTTTAAATTTGTAATCCCAAATCATTTGATGAGCAAATTATTTACTCTTCTGCTCTTATAAGCATGAATTGCGTTTACCATATGTACTACCAATATTGATGTTGATGATCATCATCTGATTCTTCCCTATCCCATTTATTTGTGGTCGACGTAATATGTTTTTCTCTTCCATTCATCTCTGTTCGCAGTCATCTCGTTATTTACTTCCTTTCTTACCATATCATCTTTCACACAGTCCATCCATCTCTTTTTCGGTCTTCCTTTGCTTTTATAACCATCCACATTCATATGTAACGCCTTCCTTAGGATATGATCTTCATTTCTACGCATTACATGTCCATACCACGATAGACGATTACTCTTCAACCTCTCCAACACCGGCGCTTTCATACTTTCTCAATATTGATGTTGATTTTGATAGATAATTAAAAGAAAAAGTAATATAACAAAATATGACGATATTATAAGTGCATTTTGTTACTACAAATATTTTGCTGCCCCTCAAAATACTTAGTTATTTTATTGGTCCTAGACCCTATCTAGTCCGGACAGTCCGGATTTACAAAATAATAATTCAAAGGTTAAATATTTGTGTCAATTCTCGCAATGTCTGTTACAGCAAGTTCAACTCTTGGAGTACCTGAGTTGTTGGGAAGATGTTCTGTGCGCGCGTGCACAGAGGCAGGCTGGGTGTGTGGGGCCCGGCGGGTGACAAATGATGGACTCGAGTATGCCAGCTTCCGTGGGGTGCCCTATGCTAAGCAGCCTATAGGGGAACTTAGGTTTAAGGTATCTATATACTAATAATATACAGATTACTGCTTTGGTTGATCTCCCGACCAATACAAACGCGGAATTAGGACGGCCTGAGCCAAGGTTCGAACCCAGGTCAGGCAGGAGTTGGTCTTAAGCCGCTCCATAAGCTTCTGTAGGATTGGAGCGCTGCACTCGCCTACTATCGTTCAGTGAAGTTGTAAAGTTAAGCTTAAATGGAAAGAACGACCAAAAAAGATGGACGGATTGTGTGAAGATGATAAGGAGAGAAAGTTTTGATGTGACAGCTGATAAGAGTCATACGGAAGAAAACATATTGCGCCTACCCCAAATAATGGTAAAGACAGGGCAATAATGATATTCGTCCAATATTCCAGGAGCTGGAACCGTTGGAGCCATGGAGTTACTGGTACGACGCGACAGTTGAAGGCCCAATCTGTCCACAACGCGACGTGTTGTACGGACGGCTAATGCAACCGAGGGGCATGAGCGAATCCTGTATCCACGCGAACATTCATGTACCACTCGACGCCTTGCCGGTCTACCAGAAACAGATAACCAGTTTGGAGTCTCCGCATCAGGCTGGCATCGATTCTGACGAGAACGTCACAGAGAGTGGACTGCCTGTGGTGGTGTTCATCCATGGAGGAGGATTCGCGTTTGGGTCTGGTGATAGCGACCTGCATGGTCCTGAATACTTGGTCGGCAAGCGGGTTATTGTGATAAGCTTTAATTACAGGTACGTCTTTTCTATAATCTATATATATACTAGCTGTCCCGGCAAACGCCTTGCCATATAAATTAATAACGCTATAAAAAAATAGAGGTTGATGATAGAAGGATGAAAATTTAGGATTGTATGTAATTTTTTATGTTGTATCATAAAAAAATAGAAACTAAAAAATATGTCTAAAAAAGTAAAAAAAAAATTTAGGGGTGGACTACCCCTAACATTTAGGGGGATGAAAAATAGATGTTGGCCGATTCTCAGACCTACTCAATACGCTCACAAAATTTCATGAGAATCGGTCAAGCCGTTTCGGAGGAGTATGGGAACGAAAACTGTGACACGAGAATTTTATATATATATATCTCTGAAATGGCTGGACCGATTTTGACGGGACTTTTTTTGGCAGGTAACTAATGTAATGAGGAGTAAATTAGGCTACTTTAACTTTATTCTTCTAAAATAAAATTTTAGAAAAATAAAGTTAAATTTCACGCGGAAGAAGTCGAGTATTCTGCTAGTTATTAAATAAAAACAGTTAACAGTCAATAATAATAATATCTCAGGTCATTTACACAGCGTCATCTAATCCCAATATCATCTAAACCATTATGGCTTAGTAGTTTGCTACACAGACTTACGAGTATAGACTTTAAAGGTAACTATATAGAATCGGGCTAATAAGTAAGAGAAAAAGAAAGAAGAAGAAAGAAGAGAAATTAATAATACTATCACACAGCGCCATCTAGTCCCAAAGTAAACAGGGCTTATGTTATGGGTACTAGACAACTGATATAAATAAATACATACATAATAAATACCCCTTGACAATTCACACAACGCCATCTAGTCCCAAGCTAAGCAGGGCTTGTGTTATGGGTACTAGACAACTGATATAAATGTTTCTAATTTAAGTAGACCAGTACTGAAATCAAAATTAAAAAGAGCATTTTTAGATAAACTTTAAAAACAAAAATTGTAATTGTATGTAATTATCTGTAAAAACGTGTATTTATGTGGATACAAGTTTATGGGAAGAATAGTATTTAATAAAAACTGAGCGATATCTTGCCAACAAACTGTTCTACAGTTTGACGAGTTAATGTATAAAAACAACTGTACAACTATCTTTATTAAATAAATAAAAAAAATAGTTAGATATTTTTTTCGTAAATAAATTATTAATGAAATAATTTTAATATATTATACATGGAAAACACCTAGAGCAATACAAACAATTATACTCGTGGATACAAATATTTGACGTTGCGCGGAATCGTACCGGCGACGATCGGAAGTAAGACGGGGTGCTAAACCGCTGTACCACCAAGGCCGTCAATGCTCTAAAACCAATAATAAGCCCGTAATTACTACATTTTCGTAATTACCGTGTACGCAAGAAAAAAACGCTACAAAATGTAATTATTGAGTTTCTTATCAATTCTTATAAACTGTGGAAGCTAACCCAGGATACTTATACGATAGTACAGGCATTAAGTCCGCCATATGTACTTTTACCTTGATATTTTGTGCGTTGAAGTTATAAAAAAAAATTAAAAAAAAAGTTATTTAAAAAAATTACCTGAAAAATGGCATTTTTTTTATTGAGGGTTTTGGGCTATTATCAGGTTCTAAGACCTGTATCCCTGCGACATATATAGATCTATTGTGTCCACCCATTTTCAAAGCTACCTAGACCCGTCAGGGACAAGAATTGAAGGATATTCTTAGGGGCAATAGTTTTTATCTCCTCGGGATAGAGTGTAAACTTTCCAAAGGAGATATTTCGTTTATGCATGAGTGGGCTACAACCACATAGGATGTGTAGTGGCGTTGCCTCTTCCGCTTGGCAGAATCTGCAGACTTTTGTCGTGCCTAGTTATATTTTATTAGTGTGACTATACATTGGTATATAACACTAACTGACCCGTGAGGGACATGAATGATATTTTCCGATTCCGATATTTCCGCTTGGCAAAATCTGTAAATTATTGTTAAGTTGAGGCCTAATTTTGCCATGTGTTTATTCAATTTGCAGTGTCCAAGCATGAGTAAATAATTAAAAAATGGCGTAAATAAATAAATTACTTTAACAAACAGAAATCAACGATAGCATCCCATATTCATATCTTCATATTTTGATATTTTCTATCGATGTGAAAGATATAGTTTCCGCACAATGGGAGCATGTACATAAAATCCTTCCTTAGTAATATTATAAATGCGAAAGTAACTGTCTGTCTGTGGGGGGAAATGGGATTGTTAGTAATATGGACTAATAACCCCATTGCTAGCAATGTACCATGTCAGGTTGACCTCCACGCGGTTCCCCCTGGAAACCATCGTGATAAATTCCTGGTGAATTTGTCACGATGGGCCAACTGACCTGACCTCATGCTCATCTTATCATCCTTCACTGGTGCCCCGCCAGCGTAAACCGTTAGCGCAGGCGGGTGCACCATTCCATTATCATCCACAATAAAAAAAAAACTGTCTGTCTGTCTCGCGTTCACGTCACAACTACTGAATCCACTTAAATGAAATTTGGTACACACATAGTCTAGACCCTGAGAAAGGATATATGCTACTTTTGAATACGAAAAAAGGGTCGTAAGGGGTTTAAAAGGGGGATGAGAGATTGTATGGAAGAATTGTCATTTTTGAAGCTAAAACCATGAAACTTTTTTTTTGCTTTTATTGGCTTGGGTCATTAAATATTTTATCATTATTTATGCGGACGAAGTCGCGGGTACAGCTAGTTGTAATTAAAACAAACCGATGCGAGTTCATACGTGATATTGAGCAGTGTCTGATTTCTGAGACCGATACGAGATTTGATAAGACTAAACCTTATGACATTACAATAAGGTTCGGTTTTATCCAGTTCTTACGGGCCAAATATCGACTTTATTATTATATATACTCATATTGAGTACATACAGACGAAATGACCTTCGAAATGATAAGAGTTATTTAATTTCCTCGTTACTCGAGTCAAAGCAATTAATTCTTTAAGGAACTTCCAAATTCGCGAGATTTTTCTCGGCATGCTTCATTTAACCGCATTCCTTCCTTCTTGGGTTCGATTCCTCGCTACAAACATTTGTATTCATATGTATGAATTGATGATTGTTTGTGTCTGTATTGTAAAATTATTTATTAATTATCATTTATTTTGTATAAAACATACATACATCTAAAATAGATATTTATTCGATTAATATAATCGAATAAATATCTAATCGATTAATGTATTTGACATACATCTTTAGAAGTCAATGTCATTCAAATCTTCAGATGTCAAAGTAATTTTTTTTTAATAAAACTTTATTATCGAAACAAGAAAATAACAATATTGGTCATTGTCGGTTAAGATATAAAAAAGTTGATAAGAAAACTTCTTTTGTCTTGAAAAACTGTAAAAACTTCAATATATTTCATTGTTTCAAATAATTATTGGTTGTAATATATGTTAAACTGAAATTATACAATTATTTAAATAGCTGTTTTAGTATTTAAGAAATAAATCTAGGTATTTATATCAGATGCCTAGTACTCATAACACAAGTTCTGCTTATCTTGGGACTAGATGTCGTTGTATAAATTGTCCAGGGATGCTGTTATTATTATTGCCTTGAACATCTTAATCTTCATAATATTATAAACACTAAAGTTTATGAGTATGGATGTTTGTTACTCTTTCACGCAAAAACTCCTGAACGGATTTTGGTTAAAATAGAATAGAATAGAAAATCATTTATTCAAATAAACTTAATTTAAGCACTTTTGAATAGTCATAACAATTTGTTTTTTATCTACCACTCGTTCGGAAAGCTGTCTCATCACAAGAAGAACGAGCAAGAAACTTGTGTGTTGCTCTTTTAAATAATCCTTGTAAGTTTACATTTACAAGTCGAAACGTGTGAATACAAACTACCAACAAGCACTAATTTTTGGGTCAAATATAAATATGCAATAAGATTAAATCAGTCGTAGTGATAAGAGCAGAAAATGACAATTGTCGTCGGTGTTGCCAGTCGAAGAAAAAAGTACACTAATATAAAAATATAAAAAACTACACTAATATAGCTTCTATACATTGGCTACGAATTTCATGCGAGTGAAACCGCGGGTTTAGCTAGTAATATATATAGGATGTTTGTTACACTTTCACGCAAAAACTCCTGAACGGATTTTAGTCAAACTACACTAATATAGCACATACATTACAATAACACATAGACTACAAATTTCATGCGAGTAAAACCGCGGATTTAGCTAGTAATGTATATAAGTATCATTATTATTAGTGTAAACTACTTGATCTTGTTTATAAAACAACTTATGACTTACTTTATAACACTGTTTCGGTTCACCTGTCCTTTGATTTACACGTGCCGCCTAACGACCTTGGTTAAGACACGTCTGCACCGACGGTTATTGGTCTACCACAGTTTGACTTGTAGTTTTAACATATTGAAAATCTGGTTGAAATCTTCCTTTAAAATTAAAATTTCCTACCTCATCCTGAGTTTACTGAACTATTAAAAGAAATATTTTTTTTTAAGGAAGAGAAACAATTTTAATTATAACGAACTTATTATAATGATATTAAACCCCGATTTAACGATTTACCATCATAATTGTGATAGAGATTCAACAATTAACACAGCGCCATCTAGTCCCACGGTAAGCAGGCTTATGTTATGGGTACTAAACAACTGATATAAATACTTAGATATTTTTATGTAAGTACATACATAGACCGATACAAAGAATAATACTCATGAGTACAAATGTAAGCACATACATAATACATACATAATAAAACACCCAGACCGATACAAACAATCATACTCATGAGTACAAATGTTTGCATCGTGCGAGGAATCGAACCTGCCACCATCGGAAGTAATGCACACCGCTAAACCACTGGCCCACCGAGGCCGTCAATAAAAATAGACAAGAAACTTAGGAAAATCTCGTTGGTTAAGATTGCCATGACTCCGACAGTTGACAAGGTCCAAAAATTGACTTAACCAATATTAAACATATCGTCGGTAAAATAGAAAAATGGCACTATTCAAAAAATGTACATTTTCTACAAGATTTATAGCTTTTTAAATTTATTTAAATAATTTTTTATGCTTCAAGGCAAGCATTGAAAGCTATTTAAATTACATATGAATGTGGATGGTTATAAGGGCATGGTAAGAAAGGAAGTAAATAACGCGATGACTGCGAACAGGGATGAATGGAAGCGAAAAACATATTACGCCAACCCCAAATAAATGGGAAAAGGAAGAAGCAGATGATGATAAGACGGCGTGGTGAATTTAATTGACTTATATAAAACGAGGCAATTCTAGCATCTAATTTTTGAAAAATGTCATTATACTATTTAATCAACGATACCATCTTTGTCGGAAACTCCAACAGAAATTGCTATTAAAACATCCTCAATTATTTACTTCATAATATTTCAATATAGAACGCTGTGTACTAATGATTACGATTATCATTTGGTTTTCTGTTCTTCAATTCATTTAAAAGAGCAACACACAGGTTTCTTGCTAATTCTTCTTGTGATGAATCTGCATTTCGAATAAGCGGTAGAATAAAAAAACTTGACTATTCAAAAGTTCTTATATTAAGTTTATTTGTATAAAGATTATTTCTATTTGTATTTCTATTTCAATATTTTGTTACACGACTAATTATATCGTCATTTTAATAAATATTAATTACGATTTAATTTACAATTTAGTGTTTTATAATTATTTAACGAATACATCCACGCTCCTCGTTGAGATTTAAACAAAAATTTGGTCCATTTCTTTTTACAGATTGAATGTATTCGGTTTCTTATCCCTGAACACTACCAGCATCCCTGGCAACAATGGCCTCCGAGACATGATAACCCTGCTGCGGTGGGTGAAGACGAACGTGAAATCTTTCGGTGGGAACCCCAACAACGTGACATTGGCGGGACAGAGCGCGGGAGCCGCTAGCGCTCATCTACTTTCAATGTCCGATGCGGCAAAAGGATTGTTCAATAGGTGATATTTCATTTTTCGTTACTTAACTTGATCATTTATATTGTACTAGCTTTTATCCGCGACTTCGCTCGCGTTTATTATCCCCTTAGGGGTGGAATTCATCAAAATCTTTTCTTAGGGGATGCCTACGTCATAGTACCTTTATGCATGCAAAGTCTCAGCCCGATCAGTTTAAAATTAACAAACTTTCATCTTCTATTTTATCCCCTTGGAGGTGGAAATAATCAAAATCCTTTCTTAGCGGTTGCCTACGTCATAACATCTACCTGCATGCCAAATTTCAGACCGATCCGTCCAGTGGTTTGCGCTGTGCGTTGATAGATCACTATATCAGTCAGTCACCTTTTAGTTATATATATTTAGATACACTTAGATTCTGGAATGAACTACCTGCTGAGGTTTCCTCACGAGACTACAGCATGGGGTTTCTTAAGAAGGATATATTAAGGTTTTTTAAGGTTCGGCAACGCGCATATAATCACTCTGGTGATTCAGGCGTACATAGGCGACGGTAAACATTTACCATCAGATGGGTCGTATGCTTGTTTGCCAACGTAGTAGTATAAAAAATATATATGAAGCTGACTGTACAACTTAAGTACATATATATAAAAATCATACCTTTATTACATAATGGACATTTTGTCGTAAAGTATCAATGCAATACTCTTTTTATAATAATTTATTAAATATAAATTGACGATGTGTTAATTCACTATTGTTTTACAATCAATATTTCTTATTTATATTTGGATACTAGCTGCTAGCTAGCGACTTTATTTAATTGAATTTAACAAAAAATTTAATTAGAGATTTTTTCTAAAATAAAGGTAGTCTAAGTTACTCCTTATTACAGTAGCTACCTGCCAATAAAAGTCCTGTCAAAATCGGTCCAGCCATTTCAGAAATTAGCCGGAACAAACAGATAGATAGACAAAAACTGCAAAAAATGATATTTTGGTGTATGTGCCGTATTTATATTCATTTCAATATTACAAATTGACACTCCAACTTTATTTATATGTATAGATTAATGTTTTAAATTTCTCTTTTAAAAAACATATATGGTAATAGATATGCAAGAGCGGGATGTATCTAACACTGGCATTCACAAACCAACACTGTATTATTATAAGCCAATTGTTTTTTAAGGAAATAAATAATTTTTCAAAGACAATGCTAAATGACTAAATAAATTCTTTCAGGGTATGGTTAATGAGTGGCGTGGGTTCAACAAACTTCTTCACAACTTCTCCAGCGTATGCTCAGTTCGTGGCCAATATTCTGCTGGGAGTTTTGGGTATCAACTCTACAGACCCCGAGGACGTACATCAGCAACTAATCAACACTCCAATTGATAAAATCGTTGAAGCAAATGCTTATATACTTGACTTAATTGGCGCGACTACATTCGTACCAGTTGTTGAATCACCCCTACCAGGGGTGACCGCAATTCTAACTGACGACCCAGAGATCCTTGTAACTAAAGGTCATGGAAAAGATTATCCCATAGTTATAGGATTCACTGATGTCGAATGTGAAACATTTAGACCTAGATTTGAACAGGTAGACATTATATCCCAGATAAAAGTTACACCAACTTTGGTGGTTCCTCTACAATTGATTTACACAATGCCTCCGAATGTTGTACAAAGTGTATCAGATGCGATCCATGACCGATATTTCAACGGTACTGTAGATATGGACGGTTTCGTGAGATTATGTTCTGACAGTAATTTCATATACCCTGCAATCAAGTTAGCCACAACCAGAGCCGCTTTGGATGGAGCTCCCGTGTTTCTCTACCAGTTTTCGTATAACAACGACTACAGTGTCATAAAACAAGGCCTTGATATAAGTTTTAAAGGTGCAGGGCACATAGAAGATTTGACTTACATTTTCCGTTCTAATTCAATTTTAGGCAGAGATAGCATATTTTCCAAAGATTACCAAGAGCCTATGAAGGATTGGATGACAATGTTCTTTACGAACTTCGTATATTCGAGGTAATTATAAAATTATTATGCATAGGGTCATTATTTAAATATTTAAAAAGCCTGTTTGAAATACAACCTAGAGTGCTTTTAATTTTAAGTACATATTCGAGCTTAATATAATGTTACTTCTAAATATTATGTAATTTAATAAGAATTATACAATTTGTACAATTTTTCGTTTGCATTCCAGTATTAGATCACCTCTACAGAACCATAGATAACATTTTGTCTTTCTGTATTTCCAGTCAGCCATCAAATAGCGGATATGGTGATGACACGTGGCCAACATTGAACAATGGCGAACTGCGGTATCAAAACATAGTTACACCTGGTATTTATAACTACAAAAATGCTACAGAAAAACAGCTAGCTATGAAGAGGTTCTTCGATTCTCTAGTGAAGAATAACAAGAGAACGTGAAAGAGACAATGACTACAATATGGATTCAAATTGAAAAGTTTGATTCGGTAGAACATTACACTGTTATAATTTATAGGATCATATGTATATATTTAATAATAGTATAATAGATACTAAAATGATCTCACTATATAATGATTAAGTTATGTACAATTATCTATTAATTTTATTTGAGCGTCTTACACAAGCTTAAAGCCTTTAAATTGATCCAAACGCAATCTATGATCCTATACATTTAATAGTGAAATATACTCCAAAGTGTGTTGTGATAGATCATTTACAATAAGTGAAACTAAGGTATCTAGAAAGCTGATTTAAAAGGGATAGAATCGTAATCAGGTCTGAAAAAAATACCAAGTGATATTTTAATTTGTCGATACAGAATTGTTAATAAATTTCATATAAACATTCGACAATGCTATAAATGTAAATATTATGCCATGCAGAGAAATAGAAACTGTATTATAATACAATGAAGATATTGAATATGACTGTGGATGGACATAAAGGGAAGGGACAACATAAGAAAAGATGGATAGTGTGTGAAAGATTAGCACAAAGGGAAGCACGCTTAGATATGACGGACTCAGCATCAGCGGAAGACCACAATACGCCGATCCCAAATAATGGGACAAAGTTAAAGCAAAGATGATAAATGGTAATATAAGAAAACTAAAATCGAAACTACACGGTTCCAATTCAATTAAAAGTTACTCTACAGACAATCTATAGACTGATGATGTACTGCAATTTCAGAATAATTTCAGAATGAAATTGCAAAACCATTTGAAACTGTTATAATTTCGTTTAAGCAATTGTATTACTAAGTTTAGTGCTAAAATTAGATTAGTTATAGGGTGAAGGTGTCAATTAACTAATGGACGTCGCTGTAAGCTTATGGAAACCATCATTAAGTACAACAAAAGTGGTGTGGGTCAGTGTATAAATATATTTGGGATCATTGATTAAATTTGTCCATCACAATCTGGGCACTGTTACTGACAATTACTGTCAAGTGTGTTGTCAAAACTAATATAAAGTGGTAACGGTACGGTAACCGTTTACCATCAGATGAGTAGTATCTTTGCCAGCGTAGAATAGAAAATCATTTATTCAAAGAAACTTAATTTAAGCACTTTTGAATAGTCAACAATTTTTTTTTAAATCTACCGCTCATTCGGAAATCTGTAACATCACAAGAACAATAAGCAAAAATCTTGTGTTTTGCTCTTTTAAACAATCCTTGTAAGTTCACATTTTATAAATCGAAACATGTGAATACAAACTACTAGCCAGCACTAATTTATTTAAGCTAAATTTAAAAACACAATAAGATTAAATCAATCGTAGTGATAAGAGCAGACCAGTCCCTACAAGCAGCTCGTTCACGAGTATGACGGATAAGCCAGCCATCACTGCGCTCGACCACATTTTTATCCGAAATAGCGTCGTAGTATAATAAAAGTAAAGATTTTGTAATGTTATACTTTGAAATACTATAACAATTTTATTACATATGCTTGTTGCCAAAGTCATAGTATAAAAAAACACCTAAAAGTTTTTGTAATGTATTTACGTTAATCAAATATGAAGAAGTTTAAAAGTAGACTAGGCTGTACGGTCTAAGGATCTTTGCCTGTTCCATCACTGAAAAGGAGATGGACGAATATGGGAAAAAAAAAGTATTTACGTTAAAATGCTATAGCCATTTCATTAATTGATTAATTTATTACAGAGATACATTATAAGAGGTTATTTTTTTTTAAATAAAAGAAATCCTTACAATAATTGTACTCAGATGAAGCTGGGACAGGTCGCCAATTAAGTTATAAGAACATTTAAGAGTTTAAGGTGATAGAGAAGATGATGTGATTTGAGCATATTATTACTCTTCAATTTGTTAAATTATGACTTCTTGCTGAAATGAAGCGTGAAGATACACCTACAATAACATTCTATAATGTTTACAATCATACAATATGTGACAGAAACAGTGCTTAAAAGATAATAACTCTTGAATCTATAGACAATTTTTATTTTAATTCTTGTAAAAATACTTTTCTCAATTCTAAAATATAACCATCGATTTTAGGAGGAGTTGATAAATTACGTGAGGCGTT